>NC_135615.1:5142500-5355480 GCF_053574225.1 Canis aureus | reverse complement strand
TGAGAGACAACCAAACACTGAAGCAAGGCTACTATAAACAAAAATGTTCACCCACACACAGCCACACCTTCAGGACTAGAAGAGATAGCTGTTTCACCTAACACAAAGACATACATACATACAAAGTCAGGCAACATGAGGAAACAGGTAAACATGTTCCCAATGAAAGACCAGGATTAAACCCCAGAAAAACTCAACAAAGTGGGTATAGACCAAATGTACCTCAAAATGTAAGGCCACGTATGACCAGTGCACAGCTAGCATCATGCTCAACAGGGAAAAGCTTCCTGCTTAACATCAGGTACAAGGCGAGGATGCTAACACAGTATTGGAAGTCTTGGCCACAGCAGCTAGGAAGGAAAAAGAAAGAAATTGGAACCAAATTGTAAAGGAAGAAGTAAAACCATCACTATTTGTAGATGATACAATTTTATACACAGAAAACCCTAACGACTCTGTGGAAAAAAAAGACTGTTAGAACATTAGTTCTAACCTTATTTCTAAATAAATTCAGTAAAGTTGCAGGTACAAAACTGATATACACAATTCTGTCACACTTGTGTACACCAACAACAAACTATCAGGAAGAGAGACTAAGAAAACAAATCCCATTTAAAATTGCATGAAAAAATACCCAAGAATAAATTTAACCAAGGAGGTGAATGATCTATACTCTGAAAACTATAGGACACTGAGGAGAGACAATGACACTAATAAGTGGAAAGATATTCCATGCTCATGAAGAATATTGCAAAAATGTCCATACTGACCAGAGCAATCTACAGAGTCAAGGCAATCTCTATTGAAATTCTAGTGGCATTTTTCACAGAAATACAACAATCGTAAGATTTGTATAGAACCACAAAAGATCCCAAGCAGCCAAAGCAAATCTTGAGAAAGGACAAGTCTGAGACATTACACTCCTTGAATTCAAGCTGTAGTATCTAACAACTAAAGTAATCAAAATGTATGGTATTGGCATAAAAACACACACACAGATTCGTGGGACAGAAAAGAGAGCCCCGAAATAAACCCAGGCATATAAGGCCAATTACTTTACAAGAAAAGAGGCAAGAATATACAATGGAGAAAGACAATCTCTTCAATAAATGGTGCTGGGAAACCTAGACACCTACATATAAAAGACTGAAACTGGGCCATCATCTCACACCATACAAAGAAATTAACTCAAAATGGATTAAAGACTGGAATGAAAATCCTGAAATCATTAAACTCCTAGAAGAAAACATGGGTCGTAAGCTCTCTGACATCACTCTTGGAGATTTTTTTTTTCCTTTTTGGATCTTATGATTCCAAAGGCAGTGGCATCAAAAAACAAAAATAAATTAATGAGATAACATAAAACTAAAAAGCTTCTGCACAGCAAAGGAAATCATCAACAACAAAAAAGGCAATCTACCGAATAGAAGGAAGAAGAACTGCCAATTCTATCCAATAAGGGGTTAACAGCCAAAATATATACAGAAATTCATATAGCTCAATATCAACAAGAAACAAACAATTCAATATTAAAAAACGGACAGAGGATCTGAATAGACGTTTTCCCAAAGACGACATACAGATCACCAACAGGCACACGGGAAGATGCTCAACATCACAAATCATCAGAGTAATGCAAATCAAAATCACAGTGAGATATCGCTTCACACCTCTGAGAAAGGCCAATATCAGAAAGACAAGAAAAAATAAGTACTGATGAGGCTGTGGGCAAAGGGGGACCCTAGTGCACCGTTGGTGAGGTTGTAAATTGGTGCGGCCACCACAGAAAATAATCTGGAGAACAGTCAAAAACTTAAAAATACAACTCCCACATGATCCTGCAATTCCACTTTTGGGTATTTATCTGAAGATTCAAAAGGATACATGTACCTCTATGTTCACTGCAGCATTATTTACAATAGCCAAGATATGGAAATAACCAAAGTGTCCTTCCTTTGAGGGATGAATGGGAAAAGATTTACACACACACACACACACACACACACGAATACTATTCAGCAAAAAAAAAAAAAAAAAAAAGGAATACTATTCAGCCATAAAATAAATTAGCCATTTGCAACTGGCATGAATCTGAAGGGTATTATGCTAAGTGAAAAAAGTCAGAAAGAGAAAGACAGATATGGTATGATTTAACTTATACCTGAAACTAAACAACAAATAAAGTCAGAAATACAGAGAATACATGGGTGGTTGCCAAAAGGGAAGGGGGTGAGGCTGTGTGGGTAAAAACGGATAAAGGGGATCAAGAGTCCCATCATCCTCTTACAAAATGAATTTACGCACAGCATGGTGACTATAGTCAATAATAACATATTGCAAATTTGAAAGTTGTTTTCAGAAAATACGTCTGAAAAGTTCTTAGCACAAGAAAACAAATGGCGTGACTGTGCATGCAGAGAGATGTTAACTAGACTTACTATGGTGTTCATTGTGCAAGATATACAAATGCCAAATTTTATGTTGCACGCCTGAAACTAGTGTGTCATATATCGATTATAATTTAATAAAACGAAAAAAAAATGGAAGGAAATAAAAACATGTACTGATTCACTGAAAGACATAGTTTGATAGCCACAAACCCTCAATACAGGAGATTCTAGAGCTTTTTTACATTAAACAGGTGAAAAATCAGCCTGGATGACAAGGCTGAGCTGTAGATTGGGACTAGAACGAACAAAATGGTGGTTATACTAAATGAATAATGACGTTGATGTAAAGCAAAATAAGGATGTCTACAAGGTTGTGAGGGGTTTTTGTTTTTCTGTTTGTTTTCTAGAGAGAATTAAAATACAGGACACAATAGCACTGAAGTTGGCAGGAAAGTATATGGGGCAAAAGTGCGCTAAGATTTCTGGATCTTTTCCAGATGACAATAGACAGATTAAGATAGGATTTTATAATAAAGGATTCATGTCATAATTTCTAAGGTAGCCACTCAAATAACAGAAAGAGAATGTATTAACTTCTCAACTGTATGCAGGGAAAACCCTAACCAATCCAAAAGAAACAAAGAAAAATCAGGACAAGAAAACACAAAATACGTCAGATTTTAAATTATAAAGATCATACGTCATAATGAACTGTAGTGAAGATATTCTAGCTGAAAGTAAAGACTTCTGACTTGTTACCTCAGAAAGCTCCAACTGTAATTCACAAAAGCTGTAATAAAGCAGGAATATGGAAGAGTTGACAATAAAAGGATAGGAAAAGATATCCTGCAAATGGCAACAAAAATGTATCTACTTTAAAATAAACTCTATTAAAAAGTATAAAGTGTAGTAATTCACCAGCAAAATAACAAATTTATATTTAATAACAAATTTAAATATATACAACAAAAAATGAACAGAGGGAGCCTGGGTGGCTCAGTCGGTTAAGCACCTGCCTTCAACTCCCGTCAAGATTCCAGGGTCCTGGAATCAAGGCCCACATCAGGGTCCTTGCTCCAGGGGGGAGCCTGCTTCTCCCTCTCTCTCTCTCTGCCTGTCACTCCTCCTGCTTCTTCAGTGTCCGATAAATAAATTAAATTTAAAAAAAAACACACAAAAAACTGAACAGAACTGCAAGAAGAAAACCATGGTCATAATGGGAAACTTTTTTACCATACTTCTCTTGGTAACAGAGAATAAACGAACAAAAATCAGTGAAAACACAGAATATTTGAATAGGTTTACAAACTTGATCTACAGACACATACAGAAAACTATACTTAATGACTGCAGAATATACCTTCTTTTTAGACACAGACAGGATACATTACAGATATTGAATATGTAGCTGGCCATAAAGTGTAAACACATTTCAAAGGACTGAAATAATGCAAATTAGGTTTTCTGACCTCAAAGCAATTAAGGTAGAAATCAGGAACAAGATAAATTAAAAAAATCCTTATTTGTAAATTCAAGAAAAGTCTAAGTAAGCAACTACAAAATGATTCTAAGTTAAGAAAACCAGTACCTTGGGAGAAATGGCCTTAAATGCTAACGTTAGGAAAAGAAGAAGGTTGAAAATTTATGAACAAACGTTCATAACTAGAAAAAGAATTTTTTTAAAAAAGTCAATGAAATAAAAACTAATATACAATGAGGAAAATTAATAAGGCCAAAGGTTTATATCTAAAAAGACTAATGCCAAAACTCTGGCAATATTGAGGAAAGAGAAGAAAGGGCAGTAAGTACCAATATCAGGACCAAGAAGAAAAACAATTAGCATAGAAAGTGCACATGTGAAATATTATAAGCAACCTTTTCAGAAATTTGACAATGTAGTTGAAATGGACCAAATCTTAGAAAAATATGAATCATTAAAACTAATCAAGAAGAAATAGAAAGCCTAAACGTTCTTGTCATCTTTAAAATAGTTACCAATATCCTTATAAAAAAGAAAACATCCAGGCCCAAGGAACCCAACAAGTCAGTTCTGCTAAAGGACAAACGAACTTCAGTCTTTCATAAACTTACCCACAGAAGAGTAGAGACTTCCACCTCACAACATAAGGCTACCCAGGATATTGTGAAGATCTGATGAGAGAGATAAGAAAGCAAAATTATGGGCTGAAGTCTCATAAAAGGAGACATTAAAGTTCTAAATAAACTAGGAGTCAACTAACTCCAGCAGATTATATGTAAAGGAGAACAAATCATGAACAAATTAGGTTATCTCAAATAATAGTCCAATGATAGCCAGTTGAACAGTCAAAAATCAGTAAAAAAAAAAAAAATGTCAAAAACCAATGAACTTTCCTATGTTGAGACTGACAGGAAACAAATCATATGATCATTACAATAAATAAATAAAAAGCACTTGACAAAGTCCAATGGCTAGTCATTTAAAAAGTCATTTTACAAAGAATAAACGGAAACTTCTTAAATTGAGTAAACGGCAAATATGAAAAAAAATAATCTAGAGCAAATATGACAAAGAAGAAATGTTGAGAGAATTTCTTTTGAGATCCAGATTCACACATAATAAACAAAAATCTAGAGTAGCGAAATCAAAGTGAAAATGAAAAAGGGAATAGCTTTTTGGTCACACATTAAGGAAATGTTTCATGAATACAATTCAGAAATCACTAACCTAAAGGAAAATGGTGCTCGACGAGTAACTTCTGCATAGAGAGTAGGGGAGGACAGAACAAAGCATGAGATGACAAAATATTTTTCCATATGTTTTCCCACCAAGAGAATCTGACATCAGCATGGTTTTACCTTTACCGGTGAATGCAGGCTTTTCTCACCAAACATATCCCAGAGGAAGGTCAGGTCTTCCTGGCTGTCCACACGTGGCCCCAGCCGGCCTGCACAACAGCCAACAGCTCATACAGACCTAGAAAGTGAAAATAAAACACAAAGCGTAACCATAGAGTGATCTCATTAATTTCACTTAAGGTGTGTGTGAAGGATGGCTGGAACATGTCGTTTTTACTGGATCAGTAATCTGGGCCATCAAGCAGAATGCTTCTCCGCGGAAGCCAAGGAACCTTTTTGATTTTTAAAGCCCAAATATGTAGCATCAACAGGCTAGCCTAACCTTTCCTTTGTCAACATTCTCCAGGCATCCAAGCGGACACAACCCGAGGCAGAAAACGTGTACAAGCTATCAGAGGAAGAAGAAAACTAAATCGTCACTACATTTGCCTCAGTGTTAGCCAAAGATCAAAAGGAGTCATGAATAGGAAAAACTCCTTAGAAGAGCAGAAAATTGATAGAGTGGCCCATTAAAAAGGTTTTGTGGTTTCCAAAGAGTTCCTAATGATATATAGCTTCAAAACCATTTGCGTTATCTACATCCAAATTCAAGTTCCAAAAAGCTAAGGCCTATTAAGCCATACGTGGTGTTGCTTTCTTGTAGCTGCTCATTTTTCAAAAAGCAACAACCACAAGCTACACAGAACTGAGTTTACCTTTAACTCCAATCTGGGCGTATGCCGTACCCTCTGAAAGAGTTAAGGAAAAGGATGCAGGTTCCTCGGGGCCCTCCTCACTAGAAGCTTCCTGGGGCTAGACAGTAGCACCCTGTTCCACCAGTAGCCTGTTGCAGAAACCCTCCCACCTCCTTTGGGGCCCATCAGACTCCTGTCCAAGAACTGTTACGACAGTGCCTGCCCGGGGCCTCTTCAGGGAGGTGACCTAGAAGAAGTCAGTATCAACTCTCAGCACACGTTTCACTTTCCAGTGGGATTATACGAGGTAAAAAGGAGAAACTTCCTTTTATTTCTGTCTGCTGTCTACAAGAGCACCGAAACCTCCTGGGATCTACGACACAGGAGCGTGCTGTTATTCCTGCTCTGAAGTGCTGCTGTTCATCACAGGGACAGCTTTACAAGATATGTAACTAGCAAAGAATCATAAATTATGGCCTGCTGATTAGTCTATCTATTATCTTCCTAAAGTATTATCATATTCTGATAATCAGTGATCATTCACCAAATGTATTCGCTTTGCCTTGGAAAGCTGGATCTGTAACATGAGACGTTAAACTCAAACATTCCTGGGACTGCATGTGGCCAAAAAGATCTATTCTACTTTAGGGGGAAGAAAATGTCTCCCTATTACATTCTTAAGTATTCTTGATGATTTACACTTATTCCCTTAAAAACCTGGCATCATGCCTAAGCTAGCTCTTATTTATGATTTCATAAAACTATTTGTAAGGTGTCCCAACATAATTCGATGTATAATAATGCAGGTCTTACTTTACACGTACACAGATACACACAACTTTAAAAACATGACAATTGCCAAGATCAGCGATTAAGGTCAGAGGTTCAAATTGAAAATTAGGTAAAAAGGAGGTAGAATTTCGCTATTTTATTATTGATTTAGGAGCAACAAAAGGAATTCCTTGTTCCTTGGAAATATGGTTAGTTTAATTAATAACACTAGTTCAACTATAACATAATTTATGAGGTATAGTTCTGGGGGGGGGGCGATAACTGAGGTAATGTATTAGAACAGCCCCGGCATATGGTAAATAGTCTATTTCATATGTAACTTAGTGAGCTTCAGCTATTGTTGTTATTCCTGTTATTCATCAGGACTATTATTTTTTTTAGGATTAATTTATTTTACAGAGAGGCAGGGGACAGGGGCAGAGGGAGACAGAATCTTAAGCAGACTCCACGCTCAGCATGGAGCTTGACACGAAGCTCCAAATCATGACCCTGATCATGGCTGGAGCTGAGACCAAAAGTCAGACACAAAACCCACTGCACCACCCAGGAGTGTCCATCACTACTGCTATTGAAAAATCAAAACTCTGAGTCAAACAGACCTAGATTCAAACCAGGTCTATACTTCATTTACCCCCCATAACTTACCTCAGCCTTCTTTCCATCATATGTTCAAAAGAAACGGAATCTACACCTATAGTAAACTGGACAGGAAAAAATATACATACGTATGCAGATACACAAGTGTGTGCATATAACACAGGTAAAATCTGAAAAAGCCTAAGGGACTGCATCAGTGACGATGTACCCACGTGGTTACCATAACTATGCGAGATGTCACCACTGGAGGAAGCAGGGTCAAGGGTACACGGGATCTGTATTATGTCTTCCAACACATGAATCCACAGTTATCTCAAAGTACAGTTAAAGCAAGAGGAGAAGTGGTGGTTAACATTGTTATAAGAATGCAAGGGAACAAGGCACGTAGTCCTGTGGTTGGCACAAAAGAGGCATTTGATGAATTTTTAAAAGATTTTATTTATTCATGAGACGGACAGAGAGAGAGAGAGAGAGAGAGGCAGAGACATAGGCAGAAAGAGAAGCAGGCTCCATGCAGGCAGCCCAAAGTGGGACTCGATCCCGGGACTCCAGGATCACACCCTGGGCTGAAGGCTGACGCTTCAGCACTGAGCCACCCAGGCGTCCCTGATAAAAACATTTTAAAAATTGGGCAGCCCGGGTGGCTCAGCAGTTTAGCACTGCCTTTGGGCCAGGGCTTGATGGACTCCCTGCATGGAGCCTGCTTCTCCCTCTGCCTGTGTCTCTAACTCTCTCTCTCTGTCTCTGTGTGGCTCTCTTAGGAATGAATAAAATCTTACAAAAAAAAGAGTTTTAAAGAATAATAAAGTGATTTCTTAAGACTTCCTCAAGTGGCAACTGCCCCTTACTAGAATTCTGTCTATACCTTTACTCCACTTCAAAAAGTTTGGATCTCGAATGAACCACCAAGAGGAGCAGAGGAATAAGCGTCCGCATAAAACACATAAAGTGAAAGATCCCTATGATTTCTAATCTTTGGATGAAACCTGAAAGGCGTCTGGGGGAGTAACCAAATAGCAAATCACTTTGAGATTGATGACATATGCCTTATTATCTAAGTTAAAATAGGAAACACAGGGACATCTGGGTGATTAAGAAGCTGAGTGTCTAACTTTGGCTCAGGGCTGATTCTGGCCCAGGACCCAGCCCCACATTGGGCTTCCTATGGGGAGCCTGCTTCTCCCTCTGCCTGTGTCTCTGCCTCTCTCTGTCTCTCTCACAAATCAATAAGTAAAACCTTTTACAAATAAAACAGAAACCACATCTAAAAAATCAACTTCTGAAGATAATCGATTTCTTTTTAATTATACGGCCCCGATATTTAAACTATGGCTTTTCAAAACCATCAACAAGGAAACAATTTTAAAAAGCAACAGATAAGTACTAGGAGATCATGAAAACCAGCCCATCGCACCCTGCGCCGCACCCACGCCCCGGCAGCGCGTGGTCCGGGAGGCCCCGCCAGCGAGACAGCCAGCCCGGGCGAGGGAGGAGGGCGCCGCGTGCAGCCCGCGCCCCGCCCGCGGCCCCGGCGGCTCGCACCTTCCTCAGCGCCGACATCCTCGAGCGCTCTGAGTTCAGCAGGCGAAGGGCGACATGCTTTGTGGCCAGTCCGTCCATCCGCACCGCCAGCCGACAATCCGCGGGGCCGCCGCCGCCGCCACCGCCACGCGTCCCACCGCGCTCCAGCCTGGCACACGCTCGGAGCCCCCCGCCGGCGCCTGCGCACTGGGCGCCCCGGAGGCCTGGCGCGCTGGGGGCCAGCCGGCGCGCGGAGGCACCTGGGAAGGGCCAGGCAAGCGCGGGGAGCCCAGGCAAGCGCCGCGCCTCCGCCACACCGCAGACGGCGGGCAGTCCCCGCCCCGAATGCCACCTGGGGCGCGTGCTGCTCGCTGGCCGCAACAAGGTCCCAGCGCCGCTGAGCAGCCGGTGCCAGGGCGAAGCGAAGGTAGCGCGCGTCCCCCCACGGGCGGTGCCCCGCATCCGGAGGACGGACCGGACACTAGCTGCCTCGGGCGGCGTGGCCGGAGGCTCTCGAGCTGTCCAGGGACCGTCTGTCCGCCGCTGGCGCTGCCCTAAACACGAGCCGCTTCCGCCTGGGCCCCTGGGCCCTCGCCGCTGCCCCGCGGGAGCCGGACGCCGCCCCCTCCTCAGGCCCCGCAGCTCCTCCAGCCCGCCCGTCTGCCCGGAACAGTCCGCGCCGCACCCACGCCGCGGGAGTGCAGGGTCCGGGAAGCACCGCCGGCGAGGCACCAGACCGCCGCGCGCAGCCCACGACCGATCACCCCTGCAGCTCGGGGTCCCTGCCCGCGCCCCGCCCGCGGCCCGCACCTTCCTCAGCGCAGACATCCTCGGGTGCTCGGAGTTCAGCAGGCGCAGGGCGACAGGGCACACGGCCCGTCCATCCGCAGGGCTGGCCGTCAGTCCGGGGGACCGCGCTCGAGCGCAGTGCACGCTGGGAGCCCCCCGCCGGCGCCTGCGCACTGGTCTACCGGGAGGCCCCGCACGCTGGGGGCCGGCCTGAGTGCGGAGGCACCTGGGGAGGGGGCCACACCCGCACCGGGAAGCCCAGGCAGCACCGCGCCCTGCCGTCCGGGGGTCCTTCCGCCCCACCGCTCCCCCGCCGCCGCCGCCGCCGCCACGCGCCCCACCGCGCTCCAGCCCGGCACACGCTCGGAGCCCGCCGCCGGCGCCTGCGCACTGGGCGCCCAGGAGGCCTGGCGCGCTGGGGGCCGGCCGGCGCGCGGAGGAACCTGGGGAAGGGCCAGGCAAGCGCGGGGAGCCCAGGCAGCGCCAAGCATGGCGTCCGGGGATCCTTCCGCCCCACCGCTCCCCCGCCCCTGCCGGCGCGCAGGCCCCGCCCCGGATGCCACCTGTGGCGCGGGTCCCCTGGCGCTGGAGGCGGCGGTAGCCTGCAGCAAGTGCAGCTCGCCCGCAGCCCCACGGTCCCAGCGCGCCTGCGCGGCCGGTGCCAGGGCGACACGAAGGTAGCGCGCGTCCCCCCAGGGGCGGTGCCCCGCATCCGGAGGACAGACCCGGCACTTGCTGCCTCGGGCGACGTGGACGGAGGCTCTCGAGCTGTCCAGGGACCGTCTGTCCGCCGCTCGCGCTGCCCTAAACACGAGCCGCTTCCGCCTGGGCCCCTGGGCCCTCGCCGCTGCCCCGCGGGAGCCGGACGCCGCCCCCTCCTCAGGCCCCGCAGCTCCTCCAGCCCGCCCGTCTCCGGCACAGCCCGCGCGGCACCCACGTCCCGGGAGTGCAGGGTCCGGGAAGCACCGCCGGCGAGGCACCAGGCCGCGGCGCGCAGCCCACGACCGGTCACTCCTGCAGCTCGGGGTCCCTGCCTGCGCCCCGCCCGCGGCCCGTACCTTCCTCAGCGCAGACATCCTCGGGCGCTCGGAGTTCAGCAGGCGCAGGGCGACAGGGCACACGGCCCGTCCATCCGCAGGGCTGGCCGTCAGTCCGGGGGACCGCGCTCGAGCGCAGTGCACGCTGGGAGCCCCCCGCCGGCGCCTGCGCACTGGTCGACCGGGAGGCCCCGCACGCTGGGGGCCGGCCTGAGTGCGGAGGCACCTGGGGAGGGGCCACACCCGCACCGGGGAGCCCAGGCAGCACCGCGCCCTGCCGTCCGGGGGTCCTTCCGCCCCACTGCTCCCCAGCCGCCGCCGCCGCCGCCGCCGCCGCCACGCGCCCCACCGCGCTCCAGCCCGGCACACGCTCGGAGCCCGCCGCCGGCGCCTGCGCACTGAGCGCCCCGGAGGCCTGGCGCGCTGGGGGCCGGCCGGCGCGCGGAGGCACCTGGGGAAGGGCCAGGCAAGCGCGGGGAGCCCAGGCTGCGCCGCGCCCTGTCGTCCGGGGGTCCTTCCGCCCCACCGCTCCCCCGCCCCTGCCGGCGCGCAGGCCCCGCCCCGGATGCCACCTGTGGCGCGGGTCCCCTGGCGCTGGAGGCAGCGGTAGCCTGCAGCACGTGCAGCTCGCCCGCAGCCCCACGGTCCCAGCGCCGCCTGCGCGGCCGGTGCCAGGGCGACACGAAGGTAGCGCGCGTCCCCCCACGGGCGGTGCCCCGCATCCGGAGGACAGACCCGGCACTTGCTGCCTCGGGCGACGTGGACGGAGGCTCTCGAGCTGTCCAGGGACCGTCTGTCCGCCGCTCGCGCTGCCCTAAACACGAGCCGCTTCCGCCTGGGCCCCTGGGCCCTCGCCGCTGCCGCGCGGGAGCCGGAGGCCGCCCCCTCCTCAGGCACCGCAGCTCCTGCAACCCGCCCGTCTGCCCGGAACAGTCCGCGCCGCACCCACGCCCCGGGAGTGCAGGGTCCGGGAAGCACCGCCGGCGAGGCACCCAGGCGCCGCGAGGGACGAGGCCGCCGCGCAGCCCGCGACCGGTCGCCCCGGCAGCTCGGCCCCCGCGGCTCGCACCTTCCTCAGCGCTGACATCCTCGGGCGCTCGCGGTTCAGCAGGCGCAGGGCGACATGCTTTGTGGCCCGTCTGTCCGCAGGGTCGGCTGGCCGTCAGTCCGGGGACCGCGCTCGAGCCCAGTGCACGCTGGGAGCCCCTCGCTGGCGCCTGCGCACTGGGGCCTCACGGGGTAAACAACCCCCACTGAGCCCTGCACCAGGCAGGGGGTTGAGCAGCTCCCCCAAGTGCTAACAACTGAAAATCAGCACGATAGACCCTCCCCCAGAAGACCAGCGAGAAGGACAGGGGAAAAACAAGTTATTGACCAAGCAGCACTGGAAAGTTCCAGGGTAAGACAAGGGACTTGCAGGATACAGAATCAGACGATATTCCCCCTTGTTTTGTTGTTGTTGTTGTTGTTATTTTTTATTTCTGTTTGCTTCCCCCACCCCTTTTTTCCTTTCTTTTTTTTCTTTTTCTTCTCTTTTTCTTCCTTTTTTCTTCCTTTTTTCTTTCTTCTTTTTTCTTTTCTTTCCGTCTTTCTCTCCTCTCTTTTTCTCCTTTTCCCAATACAACATGTTTTTGGGCACTCTGCACTGAGCAAAATGACTAGAAGGAAAACCTCACCTCAAAAGAACGAATCAGAAACATCCTCTCTCCCATAGAGTTACAAAATCTGGATTACAATTCAATGTCAGAAAGCCAATTCAGAAGCATTATTATAAAGCTACTGGTGGCTCTAGAAAAAAGCAAAAAGGACTCAAGAGACTTCATGACTGCAGAATTTAGAGCTAATCAGGCAGAAATTAAAAATCAATTGAATGAGACACAATCCAAACTAGAAGTTCTAATGATGAGGGTTAACAAGGTAGAAGAACGAGTGAGTGACATAGAAGACAAGTTGATGGCAAAGAGGGAAACTGAGGAAAAAAGAGACAAACAAGTAAAGGACCATGAGGATAGATTAAGGGAAATAAATGACAGCCTGAGGAAGAAAAACCTACGTTTCATTGGGGTTCCAGAGGGCGCCAAATGTGACAGAGGCCCAGAATATGTATTTGAACAAATCATATCTGAAAACTTTGCTAATCTGGGAAGGGAAACAGGCATTCATATCCAGGAAATAGAGAGATTCCACCCCCTGAAATGAATAAAAACTGTTCAACACCTCGACATTTAATGGTGAAGCTTGCAAATTCCAAAGATAAAGAGAAGATCCTTAAAGCAGCAAGAGACAAGAAATCCCTGACTTTTATGGGGAGGAGTATTAGAGTAACTGCAGACCTCTCCACAGAGACCTGGCAAGCCAGAAAGGGCTGGCAGGATATAGTCAGGGTCCTAAATGAGAAACACATGCAACCGAGAATACTTTATCCAGCAAGGATCTCAATCAGAATGGAAGGAGAAAGAAAGAGCTTACAAGACAGGCAGGAACTGAAAGAATATGTGACCTCCAAACCAGCTCTGCAAGAAATTTTAAGGGGGACTCTCAAAATTCCCCTTTAAGAAGAAGTCCACTGGAACAATCCACAAAAACAGGGACTGAATAAGTATCATGATGACACTAAACTCATATCTTTCAATAGTAACTCTGAACGTGAACGGGCTTAATGATCCCATCAAAAGGTGCAGGCTGTCAGACTGGATAAAAAAGCAGGACCTGTCTATTTGCTGTCTACAAGAGACTCATTTTAGACAGAAGGACACCTACAGCCTGAAAATAAAAGGTTGGAGAACCATTTACCATTCAAATGGTCCTCAAAAGAAAGCAGGGGTAGCCATCCTTATATCAGATAAACTAAAACGTACACCGAAGACCGCAGTGAGATGAAGAGGGACACTATATTATAATTAAAGGATCTATCCAACAAGAGGACTTAACAATCCTCAATATATATGCCGCGAATGTGGAAGCTGCCAAATATATCAATCAATTAATAACCAAAGTGAAGACGTACTTAGATAATAATACACTTATACTTTGTGACTTCAATCTAGCGCTTTCTACACTTGATAGTTTCCTAAACACAACATCTCCAAAGAAACGAGAGCTTTAAATGATACACTGGACCAGATGGATTTCACAGATATCTACAGAACTTTACATCCAAACTCAACTGAAAATACATTCTTCTCAAGTGCACATGGAACTTTCTCCAGAATAGACCACATACTGGGTCACAAATTGGATCTGAGCCGATACCCAAAGATTGGGATCGTCCCCTGCATATTCTCAGACCATGATGCCTTGAAATTAGAACTAAATCACAACAAGAAGTTTGGAAGGACTTCAAACACGTGGAGGTTAAGGACCATCCTGCTAAAAGATGAAAGGGTCAACCAGGAAATTAAGGAGAAATTAAAAAGATTCATGGAAACTAATGAGAATGAAGATACTACCATTTAAAACCTTTGGGATACACCAAAAGCAGTCCTGAGGGGGAAATACATCACAATACTAGCAGCCATCCAAAAGCTGGAAAGAACTCAAATACAAAAGCTAACCTTACACCTAAAGGACCTAGAGAAAAAAAAAAAAAAAACAGCAAATAGATCCTACACCCAGCAGAAGAGAGTTAATAAAGATTCGAGCAGAACTCAACGAAATCGAGACCAGAAGAACTGTGGAACAGATCAAACAAAACCAGGAGTTGGTTCTTTGAAAGAATTAATAACATAGATAAACCATTATTCACCCTTTAAAAGGAAAAGAGAGAAGACTCAAATTAATAAAATCATGAATGAGAAAGGAGAGATCACTACCAACACCAAGGAAATACAAAAGATTTTAAAAACATATTATGAACAGCTATATGCCAATAAATCAGGCAATCTAGAAGAAATGGACATATTTCTGGAAAGCCACAAACTACCAAAACTGGAACAGGAAGAAATAGAAAACATGAACAGGCCAATAATCAGGGAAGAAATTGAAGCAGTCATCAAAACCCAAGACACAAAATCCAGGGCCAGATGGCTTCCCAGGGGAATTCTATCAAACGTTTAAAGAAGAAACCATGTCTATTCTACTAAAGCTGATTGGAAAGATAGAAAGAGATGGAGTACATCCAAATTCGTTCTATGAGGCCAGCATCACCTTAATTTCAAAAGCAGACAAAGACCCCACCAAAAAGGAGAATTACAGACCAATATCCCTGATGAACATGGATGCAAAAATTCTCAACAAGATACTAGCCAATAGGATCCAGCAGTACCTTAAGAAAATTATTCACCATGACCAAGTAGGATTTATTCCCGGGACACAAGGCTAGTACAACACTCATAAAACAATCAATGTGATTTATCATATCAGCAAGAGAAAAGCCAAGAACCGTATGATCCTCTCATTAGATGCAGTGAAAGCATTTTACAAAACACAGCGGCCATTCCTGATCAAAACACTTCAGAGTGTTGTGAGAGAGGGAACATTCCTCAACATCTTAAAAGCCATCTACGAAAAGCACACAGCAAATATAATTCTCAATGGGGAATCACTGGGAGCCTTTCCCCTAAGATCAGGACCAAGACAGGATGACCACGCCCACCACTGCTATTCAAGATAGTACTGGAAGTCCTAGCCTCAGCAATCAGACAACAAAAAGATATTAAAGGCATTCAGATTGCCAAAGAAGAAGTCAAACACTCCCTCTTCACCGATGACATGATACTCTACATAGAAACCCCAAAAGCCTCCACCCCAAGATTGCTAGAACTCATACAGCAATTTGGCAGCGTGGCAGGATACAAAATCAATTCCCAGAAGTCAGTGACGTTTCTATACACTAACAATGAGACTGAAGAAAGGGAAATTAAGGAGTCAATCCCATTTACAATTGCAACCAAAAGCATAAGATACCTAGGAATAAACCTCACCAAAGAGGTAAAGGATCTACACCTAACAACACCCTAAAAACTATAGAACACTTCTGAAAGAAATTGAGGAAGACACAAAGAGATGGAAAAATATTCCATGCTCATGGATTGGCAGAATTAATATTGTGAAAATGTCAATGTTACCTAGGGCAATTTACACGTTTAATGCAATCCCTATCAAAATACCATGGACTTTCTTCAGAGAGTTAGAGTAAATTATTTTACAATTTGTGTGGAATCAGAAAAGACCCCGAAAAGCCAGGGGAATTTTAAAAAAGAAAACCATATCTGGGGGCATCACAATGCCAGATTTCAGGTTGTACTACAAAGCTGTGGTCATCAAGACAGTGTGGTATTGGCACAAAAACAGACACATAGATCAGGGGAACAGAATAGAGAACCCAGAAGTGGACCCTGAACTTTATGGGCAACTAATATTCGATAAAGGAGGAAAGACTATCCATTGGAAGAAAGACAGTCTCTTCAATAAATGGTGCTGGGAAAATTGGACATCCATATGCAGTAGAATGAAACTAGACCACTCTCTTTCACCATACACAAAGATAAACCCAAATGGATGAAAGATCTAAATGTGAGACAAGATTCCATCAAAATCCTAGAGGAGAACACAGGCAACACCCGTTTTGAACTTGGCCACAGTAACATCTTGCAAGATACATCCACAAAGGCAAAAGAAACAAAAGCAAAAAATGAACTATTGGGATTTCATCAAGATAAGAAGCTTTTGCACAGCAAAGGATACAGTCAACAAAACTAAAAGACAACCTACAGAATGGGAGAAGATATTTGCAAATGATGTATCAGATGAAGGGCTAATTTCCAAGATCTATAAAGAACTTATTAAACTCAACACCAAAGAAACAAACAATCCAATCATGAAATGGGCAAAAAACATGAAGAGAAATCTCACAGAGGAAGACATAGACATGGCTAACACGCACATGAGAAAATGCTGTGCATCACTTGCCATCAGGGAAATACAAATCAAAACCACAATGAGATACCACCTCACACCAGTGAGGATGGGGAAAATTAACAAGACAGGAAACCACAAATGATGGAGAGGATGTAGAGAAAAGGGATCCCTCTTGCACTGTTGGCGGGAATGTGAAATGGTGCAGCCACTCTGGAAAACTGTGTGGAGGTTCCTCAAAGAGTTAAAAATAGACCTGCCCTACGACCCAGCAATTGCACTGCTGGGGATTTACCCCAAGGGTACAGATGCAATGAAAGGCCGGGACACCTGCACCCCGATGTTTCTAGCAGCAATGTCCACAATAGCCTAACTGTGGAAGGAGCCTCGGTGTCCATCGAAAGGTGAATGGATAAAGAAGATGTGGTCTATGTATACAATGGAATATTACTCAGCCATTAGAAATGACAAATACCCACCGTTTGCTTCAACGTGGATGGAACTGGAGGGTATTATGCTGAGTGAAATAAGTCAATCGGAGAAGGACAAACATTATATGGTCTCATTCATTTGGGGAATATAAATAATACTGAAAGTGAATAGAAGGGAAAGGAGAAGAAATGGGTAGGAAATATCAGAAAGGGAGGCAGAACATGAAGACTCCTAACTCTGGGAAATGAACTAGGGGTGGTGGAAGGGGAGGATGGCGGGGGGTGGGGGTGAATGGGTGACGGGCACTGAGGGGGGCACTTGACGGGATGAGCACTGGGTTTTATTCTGTATGTTGGCAAATTGAACACCAATAAAAAATAAATTTATTATTTAAAAAAAGAAAAAAAAGAAAAAAATAAAAAAAGGAAAAAAAAGAAAAAAGATCATAGAAAAAGTAAATGAACTAGAGACTTAAAAAAAAAAAAAACCACCAAAACAAAACAACAAGAACAACAACAAAAAAAAAGTAGAAACAAGCAAACAAACAAAATCGATATGTACAATAGACAAGATCAATAAAACCAAGACCTGGTTCTTTGAAAGGATAAACAAAGCCTATAAACTAGCCATAATCCTCAAAAAGAAAGAGGGCACAAATACAACCAGAAATGTAGAGGAAGGGCAGGCCAAGCGGCTCAGTGGTTTTCCACCTGCCTTTGGCTCAGGGCATGATCCTAGAGACCCAGGATCGAGTCCCACATCGGGCTCCCTGCGTGGAGCCTGCTTCACCCTCTGCTTGTGTCTCTCATGAATAAATAAATAAAATCTTGGGATCCCTGGGTGGCGCAGCGGTTTGGCGCCTGCCTTTGGCCCGGGGCGCGATCCTGGAGACCCGGGATCGAATCCCACGTCAGGCTCCTGGTGCATGGAGCCTGCTTCTCCATCTGCCTGTGTCTCTGCCTCTCTCTCTCTCTCTCTCTCTCTGTGACTATCATAAATTAAAAAAAAAGATTGAAGAAAATAAAAAAGAAATGTAGAGGATGTTACACGTGACACCACAAAATACAAAAACACTATAAGAGATGGCCAGAAACAATTATACATAACCATACTGGAAGACCTAGAAAAAAAAGGATAAATTCCTAAAAATGCACAATCTTCCAACACTGAATCATGAAGATACAGAAGACCTTAGTAGGTCAATTATAGGGATGCCTGGGTGGCTCAGTCAATTAAACATCTGCCTTCAGCTCAGGTCAGGATTCCAGGGTACTGGGTATGAAACCAATATCCAGCTCCCTCCTCAGCAGGGAGCCTGCTTTTTCTCTCCCTCTTTCTCCCTCTGTTTGTGTGGTCTCTCTCTCTCTCTCTCTCTCTCTCTCTCAAATAAATAAAATCTTCAAAATTATTTGTTTTAAATAAGATCTTAGTGGTCAATGATGAATAATGAAAATGAATTAGGAATAAAAACTCCCCAAAACAAGGACTGGACAGCTTCACTGATGGTTATACCAAATAGTTAAAGCCCTATAACTCTCAAATTATTCCTCTCCCCCTAAAAAGAACTGAAGAGAAAGGAAGGCTTCCAAATTCATTTTAAGTGGCTAGCACTGCCCTGATATCAAATCCAAAGACATCACACAAAAAGAAAATCACATGCCAGAGTCTCTGATGAACACAGATATGAAAACCCTCAACAAAATATTAGCAAACCTAATTCAACACACGTTAAAAGGAGAATGCATTATAATCAAATGGGATTTATTTCAGGGATGGAAGAATGGTTCGACACTCACAAATCAACATGATGTACCCACATCAACAAAATGAAGAATAAACATCATATGATTTTTCTCAACAGGTGTAGAAAAAGCATATCATAAAATTCAACTTCCATTTATGATAAAAAAAGTCTCAACAAAGTGTGTATAAAAGAAATATATCTCAACGTAATAAAGGCCATATATGTCAAACCCACAGTTAACATTATACTCAGTGGTGAAAACTGAAGGTTTTCCTCAAAGATCAGAAACAAGACAAGGATGCCCAACCTTGTCACTTTCATTCAATATGGTATTAAAAGTCCTAGCCATAGCAATTAGATAATTAAAAAAACGCAGAAAAATTGAAAATGAAGAAGTAAAACTGTCGTTATTTGCAGATGGCATTACACTATATATAGAAAGCCCTAAGGACTCCAAAAAATTATTAGAGCTAATAAGTGAATTTCATAAAGTTATAGGATACAAAATTAGCATACGGAGAAATTCATTGTGTTTCTTCCCTACACTAGTAACTATGAGAAAAAGAAATTAATGATGCAATCTCATTTACAACTGCATCAAAATAAAAAAAAAAAAGCTTAGGGATAAATTTAATCAAGGAGGTGAAAAACTTGTATCCTTAAAACTATAAAATACTGAAAAAAGAAACTGAGGACAACACAAATAAATGGAAAGATATACTGTGCTATGGATTGGAAGGATTGGAAGAATTAATATTGTTACAATGTCTATGCTACTCAAAGGAATCTACAGTCAATACAATTCCCATCAATATACTGGTGACACTCTGCACATAACTAGAACAAAGAATCCTTAAAATTTGTATGAAACCATGAAAGACTCAAAATAGCCAAAATAATCTTGACACAGAACAAAGCTGGAGGCATAATGGTCCCTAATTTCAAACTATAGTAATCAAAACAGTATGGTACTGACACAAAAACCCTTAGGTCAATGAAATAGAGACCCTGGAAATAAATCCACATATTTATGGTCAATTAATCTATGACAAAGGAGGCAAGAACACACAATGGAGAAGACATTCTCTTCAGGAAATAATTTTGGGAAAATTGGACAGCCACATGTAGAAGAATGAAATTTAACCACTATCTTACTACCATATACAAAAAATAAATTCAAAATGGACTAAAGACCTGAATGTAGGACCTGAAACCATAAAACTCCTAGAAGAAAATGCAGGCGATAAACTTTTGACATTCATCTTAGCAATATTTTTTTGGACCAGCCTCCTCAGGGAAGGAGAACGAAGGTTAACACAAACAAATGAAATTACATCAAAGTAAAAATCTTTTGCACAGTGAAGGAAACCATCAACAAAACAAAAAGGCAACCTACCAAATGGGGGGAGATATTTGCACATCATATATTCAATAAGGAGTTAGCATCCAAAATACAGAAAGAATTTATACAACTGAATATTTAAAAAGCAATCTGATTTAAAAACGAGTAGAGAACTTCAATAGACATCTTCCCAAAGAAGACAAACATAGCTAACAGGCATATGGAAAGGTGCTCAACGTCACTCAACATCAGGGAAAAATGCAAATCACTCCAGCCAGATTAACTTTCAAAAATACAAAAACAGCAAGTGTTGGAGTCTGTGGAGAAAAGGGAATTCCAACGCACTGTTGGGAGGAATGTATATTGGTGCAGCCACTATGGAAAACATTTTAGAGGTTCTTCAAAAAATTAAATTTAGAATTATCATATGATCCAGCAATTTCACTTATTTATCCAAAGAAAATGAACACACCAATTTGAAGAAATATATGCACCCTAGGTTTACTGCAACATTATTTACAACAGCCAAGATGTGGAAGCAGCCTAATGGTCCAGTGATAGATGAATGAAGAAAGAAGATGTGGTAGGTATATCCAACAGAATATTACTCAACCATAAAAATGAATGACATCTTTCCATTTGCAACAACATGGATGGACTTAGATCAGTGCTATTACACTAAGTGAAATATGTCAGACAGAAGAAGAGAAAAACTTTATGATTTCTCTTATATGTGAACTCTAAAAACACAACACAAAACAAGCAGACTCATAGGTACAAGAAACAAACTATAGGCTACCAGAGGGGATACGAGTTGATGGAGGAAACAGGTAAATGTGGTGAAGTGGATTAAATGGCACAAACTTCCAGTTATAAAAGAAATAAGTCATGGGGATGTAATGTACTACATAGGGAATATAGTCAATAGTATTGTATTAACTTCACATAGTGGGAGATGACAAGCAGATTTATCATGGGGATCATTTTGTAACATGTAAAAATATCAAATCACTATGATATATACCTTAATATTATCTTGTATATCATTTATACTTCAGTAAAAATTAAATACATGGATAAAATAGAGTATTCCCCCAAAAAAGGACAAAAGGTAAAGATAACACATCAGAAACAACTGACAACTATAAAAATAAGTGTAAGCAATATTGTGTTGAATAACAGTTACTTTGCAGTATCAGATATAAACTGAAGAGTTAAATTAATGCTTACTTTATTACTTTTCCTTAATATTATATCTTTAGTTACTGATAATTGGTAAATTCAAGGTCTTTTGATTGCATCTTATGCTTCCCTATGTTTCTGTTTTCTCATTTGAAATACCCTCTCTTCTTTGCTCTATTTATCCAAATCCTTAACTCTCAAAATCCAGTTCAATTTTTTCTTATTTCCTCCCAACACTCTCAGTACATAAACATGTGATAGCTTTTGAATTCCTAGATAATTTTTGAATTCCTAGAATATTAAATGCTTTTTGTAGGTAACTGGCATGTAATTATGCACTGCTTGTCCTTTCACTCATGCAATTAAAGTAACTACTATATGCTAGGCACTCTGCTACAGCTAGAAATAGGACAGTAAACAAGGCAGATGCAGTCTCTGCTCATCATTAAAGCTTCCTAGTCATTGGAAAACAGAGCTTTATGCACAGAGTCATCCAGCAGGGTAGTAGGACCATGAAAAAAGCCCCAGGGGTATGGGATACAAAGCCACTCAGGGAGGGTGCAGGCTTGGAAAGGTTCCATTCCAAGAATACAGTACAGGAAGTCATAAGTCACTTCTCAGAAAGAGGATAATTTCAGAAAGAGGACAATTAAATACTGAAGAACACCCAAGGACTAATGGGAGAGCATTGGCCGCTTCTGGTAGAAAGACTGACTGGCATACAGCTGCCTTTTGCAAACAGTTAATTCCACTTCAAACTCACAAGCTTCATGTCAGCTAGGAGTATATTTAGTAGAAGCTCAGCAAAGATTTGTTTGAGTGCATGAATTAGAAGTAAGGCCTGGACAGAGTAGGGACTGAGACAGAACTCAGTATTTGCAAAGGAAAGTTGTAGTCCAATAAAGAAATGGTTAGTTAGCAATAGACTGTATAAATTAGTGCACAGTATACCCTAAAGTGCCCAGATTTTTTTTTTAATTTATGTGTCACATAATGCTATCCACAGAAGCGGAATCCCAGCAGAACTCGCCGAGGGCCTTTGTTGAAACAACTCACACATTAATGGAAAATATTCCTGGCCTCTTTAGAAGATGTAAAGAGATGAACTCATCTGGAAAATGTGAATTTGGGCCTAAATATTTCTTCATTGTTAAAGAATAGGTTTTAAACATTTGTTTTAGCTGAAATTCACCAAAGAGTACAAATAGGAGCATGTGATATATTCATCTCTTATAGAGCAAAGATTGCTAACTGTGATCTATAATTAGTAAACACAGATCGCCAATCTTGTAGCAGCCTCTGAGTCAGAGATGTGATTTCGGTTAGAATAATCAACCCACAGATAAGCAATTCCAACTTATATTGATAGAAGCCTATGTTACAGGCTGCATAGAAAATTAACAGAGCAGGCATTAAAAATTAACTGATGAGGGATCCCTGGGTGGTGCAGCGGTTTAGCGCCTGCCTTTGGCCCAGGGCGCGATCCTGGAGACCCGGGATCGAATCCCACATCGGGCTCCCGGTGCATGGAGCCTGCTTCTCCCTCTGCCTGTGTCTCTGCCTCTCTCTCTCTCACTGTGTGCCTATCATAAATAAATAAAAATTAAAAAAAAATTAACTGATGAGAACCTGTGAATTCCAAAAGATTTACCACCATGTGCTGAGGACTATTGTGATTTTTCAGGCAATGTCCTTTTAAAAGAAAGAAAGAAAGAAAGAAAGAAAGAAAGAAAGAAAGAAAGAAAGAAAGAAAGAAAGAAAGGTAGTGAGAGAACAAAGGACTGTTTTCCCATGAGAAATTTGTTTGAAACAGTTAAAAAGCGAACATTAGCAGGAAACAAACAAGTGAAATTAACTGGCACATGGGATTCCTACAGGAGGCAACTCTGTACACAATTGCAACCTATGACTTTTCTGTAAACAAATGAACAGTAAACCTGTGAAGCAACTAGCTAATGACATCTTAAACTAGGTAGATTCCAACAGTTTCTCTTCTCTGCCTTCTCCCCTATTTTATAGTACTAGCTACTTCTGACTTTTGAAAAAAACAACTCATAATCTGGGTGAAAAATCTCAATATATTAATCCCCCAGCAGCAAGCCCGTAAATGGCTGCTTGTACCTGGCTGTGAACCTGATACCTAGCCTGCTGAACCAGTTCTTTGCTGTGGTGTCACCTACGTCTATGTACAATTCACCTGTTCTGAACTTGGTTCAGATAGAATGCTATCTTCAGTGTCTTTGTGCTTCAGTTACTGGAAACTGAAGACACACTGATTTTTCTTAACAAATAAATGTAAATGCTGAACACAATGAAAACTTTTCAAGGCTTCTTATATATGAGGTACTGGTTTTCAAGAGAGTGTAACATGGATGAGGGAAATACATCTTTATTTTTGGTAACCTCAACTAAAATTTGGTGTTTTCTTTAATCATGAATGCAAGCAATACATCATGGTAATAGTAGTACCTGTGACTCTCTCACCAATGATAAAAAAAAGCTTTAATATCACTTTGTAGAACTGAAAATATCTCAAGAATGTCACTTATGCTTATCAGTCATTTGTGTTTATTCCATTCTCCTTCAGACCTTGTCACTTAATATACATTTACTAATTTACTAAGTCAAAATTTGGGATTTAAAAATATTTTAATAATTGGTATTGTTTCCTTTGTAATTCTAGTATTTTGTTTCATATATTTAAAACAGTATTATTGGGGGTGAATGGGTGACGGGCACTGAGGGGGGCACTTGACGGGATGAGCACTGGGTGTTATTCTGTATGTTGGCAAATTGAACACCAATAAAAAATAAATTTATTATTAAAAAAATAAAACAGTATTATTAAGAAGTTCATCAGACTGCCAAAGAGATTTGTGACACACAGAGATACATAACACACATGATTAAGAACCACTGGTTGCTGTGAGCCTGGGTGGCTCAGTTGGTTAAGTGTCCAACTCTTGGTTTCTGCTCAGGTCATGATCTCAGGGTCTTGGGATCAAGCCCTACATGTGACTCTATGCTCGGCATGGAGACTCCTGAAGATCCTCTCCCTCTCCCCGTCCCCCCACATGTGTGCACTCTGTCTCTAAAAATAAAAATAAAAAAATCTTTTTTAAAAAGAGAACTGGTGACTGTGAAGAATTCTGCTTTTAATTTACAATGTCTCTATCTTCAGAGGGAAAAATTGTTATTGACCAAGTTTAAAAAGCCAAGAGAGAGGAAGACCCTGAACAAAAAATAATATAATTAAGAGATTTTATCTAGCTAGCTTTGCTCTTACAAAAATCAAATTACATGGTTTCTAATTCATTCTTTCCTCACTAACTTTAAAATGCTATTAAATATGATTTTGAAATTTTTGAATTATGGTAGATGTGAGGCAGAATGGTTTAGATAAACATAATTACTGTTACCAGCTGTTGACAAGCTAAGTTAGAAAACAAACGAAACTATAATAATTGCTTAACACAAAGTAATCACTTCCCCTTTCTAACATATGTGGATCAGAGCCCCTAGAAAGCACTGATCATCACTAATATTACTGTTTCCTGGATACGAGAACATTTTAAGTTCTAATAGCAGAAGTTGAATGCAATGGTTTAGAGGATGGATTTCGGAGTTAGAATTGGTTTTTAATGCTGATTATACTATTACAATTTATATAACCTGGGTCTCAATTCTGTGGCCTGAAAAATTAGGATAAAATATCGATATCTTGTAAATTTATTCTGAAGATTAAGAGACTTAACAAGTGCAAAAGAATTAGCACATCATATGGGAAAAAAGGAACCAGTTTGTAACTGGAAATCGATCACAAGAGTAGCAACAGTTGTGGGACAAGAAATGAAAGGAAAATAGCAAAAATGGTATGAAAGTTATATTCTTTAGAATTGGCCATATCATTCTGTTAAAAGAGAAACTAAATCAATTAAAATTAAATTCAATTAAAATTGTTAGCATCTTAACAGAAATTCTCTCTTCATGACACAAGGGACTCCAGAGGCACCGGCTTCTCAGAAGCCATAGTGGGTAGCATTCAAGACATCTGAAAGAGGTAAATCATGGCGGGGGCGGGGGGGTAGAAAGAACTTCAGAAAAATCTCAGTCAAAACTATGCCTTGAACAAATATTGCCACACTCCCCAAGATGATAAAAAGGAACATTGATTTTATATAAATCAGGGCACTGTGAGCCTGTGACAACTAATTTAATAAAACACAAGTTGCTACTTGTGTGCTATAGCTTAAAATGCCAAAATCAAACTGTTTTCTCTCTCAATCTGGTCCAGGTCAATAATATAATATAGACAAAATTATGTAAATTGAATTGCTAACATGCTGAAGCAATTCTGGAAAAGCAAGTGAAGTTCTGGCACTAAAGATTTAGTTTAATCAATTTACAATCTAAAATCTACAAGACAGTCTTTGAAAAAAAATCAACTTTCTATATCCTGATTCTATCTATCTTCTCTATCCATGTTTTCTATATTCCTTTCTCTGAAATAATGAATAAAATGCCAAGATGACTAAAATAGTATCAGACGTTTGGTAGTCTGGACAGATCAAAATACGCCTAAATCCGAAAATGTTTCTGACACACTCCAATAGTTAGACACCTGTAGTGTTAGCAATTAGTTGTAAATCTTCTCAGAGTAGGACTGTGGTGAGCATATGTGTCAGGGGTGGCATAGTCGTGAGTTAGGAAGGATGGAGAATGTTTGCTTTGTCGATTAACCCTTACACAAAACTGAGGCTCACTGTTCACTAGCTTCAGGGTAAAAGCAGACCCAGAACAACCAGTCTTCTAAGTAGGCAAAGGGATCTGGCCTTTCGTTTGTTGATTTGACATTTTTCACAGCCTATTGAACAAAATCTGTATTTCCATACTTAATATGATCTTCAGATAGAATTTCCAGATAGATAAATATCAGAGCTCTAAATTAGAAGTCAGAAAAAACTGGATTCATATTCTTGTTCTTAAAACACCATGTGAGCCGGGGCAAGAAATATAACCTCATAATCTTAGCCCCTTTATCTCTCAATGAATAGTTTAAACAAATTACAGGTGACCCCATCTGCTCTAAAATTCTCTGAACCACTAAGCAAGATAAAACAATGAACTAATTTAGCAATGGTCTTTCAGCATAACTAGGTTGCTATAATCAGGAGGACGCTCCTGAAATACATTATTTTTCTCCACTTCTGGCTTGAATATATTATTTTTTTTCTATCATAACAGTGTAACAGCCCTGAATGCCTTCAGTCAAAATTCCCTACAGCACACAGTCATCTTGATTAAAATCTCAACAGTTTATTACAGATGGAGTAGTTCCAAAACATAATAATACTCTTCAGGTAGCAGGTGTTCCTGCATTTATTCAAATGGCTGGCTGAAAAGATGCAAAAGTCTTTTGTTTCCTGATGAGGTTAAACAGACTTTTACCTATGAAAACAAACTGTCAAACACAGGTACATTTAAAAACCCCTCTCAAATTATTTTTCGAGCATTAAAATCTACATATAACTCATCCATAATTAACCCGATCAGAAAACAAGTAGCCAGAAAAACAGGTAAAATTAAATATATTTGTAAAAACAAGTTGACTTTTATGTAACACAGCTTTGTTCTACCTCTGAGCACTTGGTTCATTTTTTGTTTTAAATCTTAGATGATCTGAAAAGCAATACATTTACACTTCACAAGAAATTTAATGCTGGATGTAAATGAGTAAAAGGTAAGTAAATATAAGTAAAAGGAGACATGTTATCAAGAATGAGTAAAATTTTTTGAAAAAAAGAATTACTAAATCAGAAAAAGACCTGGCAATGTAATTTAAATTATCAACATCTGATTTTCCTCTATAGAAAGACAGAAACAAAACCGATTGTGTAACATTCTAAGCTTAATTTTTAATCACCTGAGTTAAAGTCCTAGCTCATCCACTTACTTACAACCTTTGACTTAATATTTAGTCCCTCTGAGTTTTCATTGACTCATCATAAATGAAGACATAACCAGTTACCATCGACTAAATCCTACTCGCAATGTGGTTTGGTCCAAGAAATGAGTGACAGATCTATCCTCCTATATGGTAAATTGTCCAATGTTATTTAAAAAATTAGTTATGTTTTAAAAAGTTATTTCTCTTGAAAAAGTCACTTCATTTTATTTTGTGTGTTTCTACATATATAACTAAAGGAAATTCAAAGGAAAGAAAAAAATAATTTCTCAATGAAATACTTTTTTCCATCTTTGCGTAATTCACTCATCACCTTAAGACAAAAAAGATTACATTTGTTCCAGATACATCACTTTAGTGAAAATTAATTCTCATGTGACTGTAGGCAAGCAATATAGAATAAAAATATAATATATAGAATATGGAAAATTGTACAGCTCTTTACTAAATGTTTCCTAAACAAATAGTTTTGCTATCCTGATACTTCCCTAAATTAACTCCTTTAATACAAGAGTAGTTTAGGAGTCACAAATATGCATGCTAGGAACTATTACTCATTTTGTTTTCCTAAAAAAGAAAATTATTCCATGATTTGAGCCAATGAAAATAGATCTCTCTAAAACAGCATCTGTGTTTCATTATAAAAGCAGAACTCATTAGTATCAGTGAAAAACTCTCGGGAATAAAGGTGAGGGTAAAAATGTAAGTTTTGGATGTAAATATACCTAGATTCAAAGTCCCAGCCTGTCAGTGACTAGTTAGGTAGACGTTTCTATGAAGCTCCCTTTACCCATCCTTCAGTAAAATGGAACTTGCATTTTAACTCAGAGGGTTGTGCTAAGAATTAATTACATAAAATAGTATTAAGTATTATGTTCAATAAATGTTAAATATTTGATGTTCAATGAATGCATCCACTACTGTGGTTGTGATGTATAATCAGAACTACCCTTTCCAACAACATTGATATTGAATTATTGCTCAATGGTTGCATAGCTTTTGCATCTGATTGCATGTATGTATCTCAGAATACAAATTTTTCAGATCAGACTTTTTATTGAATTATAATTGACGTGGAATATTATATTAGTCTCGGGTGTATAGCATAACGATTCAATATTTTTGCATATTATGAAATGATCGCCTGGAGAGGTCTGGTTACTACCTGTTAGTATAAAAAATTATTGCAATGTTATTGACTATATTCCATAGACTGTACATTGCATGCCCATAAATTACTTATTTTATAACTGGAAGTTTGTAACTCTTAATCCCCTTTACCTATTCCAACTGTCCCCTGACCCTCTCCCCTCTGGCAACCACTAGTTTGTCGTCTGTATCTTTCTGTTTTGTTTGTTTGCTTTTTTTTTTAGATTCTACACATAAGTGAAAGCATATGGTAGTTGTCTTTTTCTGATTTACTCACTTAACACAATGTCTTTAAAGTGTATCTGTGTTGTTGCAAGTGGTAAGATTTCATTCTTTTTTTTTTTTTTACAGTTGAACAATATTCTTTTGTATATCACATCTTCTTTAACATTTATCTCAATGGACACTTAGGGTTACTTCCATGACTTGGCTATAGTAAATAATGCTGCAGGAAACACAGGCATGCATATATATTTTCCAATTAGTGTTTTTGTTTTCTTTGTATAAATACCCATAAGTGGAATTGCTGGATCACACGGTAGTTCTATTTTTGAAAAATTTTTGAGGAAAATTTTATACTGATTTCCACAGTGGCTGAACCAGTTTGCATTCCCACCAACAGTGTAGGAGGGTTCCCACATCCTCACCAACACTTATGTCTTGTGTTTTTGATAATAGCCATTCTGATAGGTGTGAGGTGATACCTCATTGAGGTTTGGATAAGGCAGCCTATAGAAGAGTCTTGTTTTCCTTATCCATTTAGCCATCCCATGTCTTTTGATTGAAGGATAGTTCCCTTACACTTAAAGTCACTATTTCTAGGTATGTACTTACTGTCATCTTATTAATTGTTTCCTCACTGTTATTGTTGTCCTTCTCTGTTCCTTTCTTGGTTTGTTACTTCGTGTTTGTTTTCTTTATATTTAGATTGCTTTGTCTTTTACTTTTGTGTTCTTAACTATAAGCTTTCTTCTTTGTGGTTATGGTCTGGTTCACATATAACATGTATATAACTGTCTCCTTTAAGTTGACAGTAAGTTAATTTTGAACGTATCCCAAAGTTTTATATTTGTACTCCTCTCTTCTGCATTTTTATATTGTTGATAACACATTTAACATATTTTTTATTTTATTTATCCCTTAACTCATTGCGGTAGTTTTATTGTACTACCTTTGTCTTTTACCCTTCATATTTGTTTTATAAGTTGTTGATCCACTCACTACCTTGATTACTTGTCCTTCCGGTTAGATTTTTAACTCTCATTTGTTTTCTTAGTTTTCTCTCATTTTTTTCTTTAGTTTTCTTACTAGTAATTAGTACCTTTTCTTTTTAGCTTAGAAAAGCATTCTTTACATTTTTTGTATGGTTGGGTTCAGTGGTGATGAACTCCTTTAGCTTCTGCTTCCTGGAAAACTCTTAATCTCTTCCTCAATTCTGAATGACAGACTTGCCAGGTAGAGAATTCTTGGTTGGGAGTTCTTCCCTTTCAGAACTTTGAATATATTATGCCATGCATGCCCTTCTGACCTATAAATTTCCTGCTGAGAAACCTTCTGATAGAGTTATAATGGCTCCCTTTTATACAGCGTGTTGCTTTTCTCTTGCTTTCAGTATCTTCTCTTTATTATTAATTTTTACTATTTTAATTATAGTGTTCCTTGGTGTGTTTCTCTTTGGATTCATCTTTTCTCTTTTTTAAAAAGATTTATTTATTTATTTATGGGGGGAGAGAGAGAGAGAGAGAAAGAGAGCAGGAGGAAGGTGAGAGGGAAAGAATCTTCAAGCAACCCGCCCACTGAGTGCGGAGCCCAACGTGAGGGCTCAATCCTATAACCCACAAGATCACGACTGGAGACAAAACCAAGAGCTGCTCACTCATCCAACTGAGCCACCCAGGCATCACTGGATTCACCTTATTTGAAACTCTCTGGGCTTTCTGGACTTGAATATTTATTCCCTTCCCTGAATTAGGTAAGTTTTCTGCCATTATTTCTTTGAGAATTTTCCTGGCCCTTTCTCTCTCTCTCCTCCCGTGACTCCTATAATGAAAATGTTATTCTGCTTGATACTGTCCCAGTGGTCCCTTAAGGCATTTTGTCTTTTTAAAAACTCTTTTTTGCTTTCATTTTCCTGCTGTGATTGGGTGTTTTCCATGGATTTGCTTCTGTTTTACTGATTCACGTTTCTATTCCATCCGTTCTGCTGTTGAACCCCTACAGTGCGTTTCTCAGTTCAGATTTAACTTCTCTTTGGTATTTTCATCTAGTTCCTAACTCCCTGCAGAAGTTCTTGCTGTGTTCATCCATTCTTCTCCTGAGATCTGTGAGCCTCTTTATGGCCATTACTATGAATTCTTTATTAAGTGTGTTGCTTATCTCAGTTTCATTAAGGTCTTTCTCTGAGGAGTTTCCTTGTTGTTTGGATATATTCCTCTGTCTCCTCATTTTGCCTCTCTCTGTTTCTCTGTATGTATTGGGTGAAATGGCTACCTTCCTTCATCTTGAGAGAGTAGTCTTATGTAGGAGTTTTTCCATGTGAGCCAGAAGCACAACCTCCCCTGGCCACCAGAACCAGGCACTCTATGGGCATCTGCAGTATGGTTTGAGTAAGTCTGCTGGCTCTGATAGAGCCACAGTTGCTGTGCAGGGAGATCAGGGCTCCCACCACTTGCCCACTCCATGTATGCACCAGATAGGTAGAGTTCAGGGTGCTCATCTGACCTGCTTGTGGCTTGGCTGCTACATGAGGGAGACGGGCTCTGTCACTCACCTGGTCTTGATGCAGCTCCGATAATGCACAGAGTGAATGAAATGTGGGGAGCTTCCCCCAGCCTCATTATGTGGCAGGGAGAGCAGACCATGACCTTCATGTGTTAGCTAGAGGGAGGGCACCAAAGATGGCACACATTTGTTCTATCGTCAGGAAGTTAGGATGAGTGGCAAAAATGGACACACCAGCACTTCCATCCCTGGATAATGTCCTCACAGGTTCCTGACCCTCTGGCAGTCATTTTAAAATTAGTGCATCTCCCTTCTTATGGTTTAGGTGCTTTCAAGTCTATTCCTCTTGTGCTAGATCTCCATGTGAATGCATTTGCAGATGAGCCCTTTTAGAGTGGGATATATGTTCCTTATAGTTCTATGATTCTTTTGGTCCCTCTTGTGGGGTTATTGCATCCGGGACAGGGCCCAGGGAGGCCATGTCTCTTCCTCTCCTATCCTTTGCAAAGTGTCTTTTTTGTCTCTTACTGTGGAAAGACTAGTCATCTAGTTCTCATGGGGTAGGGGGCTTTCCTTGTTTGTTTACAGAGGAAAATTATTACATGTATAGCTAGAAATTTGTTGTGTCTAAGGAAAGAGTTGCATTTAGGGTATTCCTACACCATCATCTTGAACTACCCTCTCTTCCCAGACTAGATTTTACTTTTGTGCAGGTAACCCATAACAGTCACTCCTTCACAAGGACTGTCCCCAAAAGAGGTGCTTTGGCCTAGCACCACTCCTCTTCTGCAGGCCCTTCTCTGAAGAGCCCAGAAGGACAAAAAGCCTAAAATTTCAAGGTCTTGCTCTCAAGATTTTATGACCTGCCTGTTGAAACAGAATAAGTATAATTGAACATTTAGTGAAAAAGAAGAATTTTTTGGAGCTGTGAAGGACACAGCTTATTATTCTGAGGAGTAATCATGGTGGGCAAAATTGGTCAAGGAAAGTTTTGCAAAAAGCTCAATCTACCAGATTGTGTTGGGTTTGGTATGGAGGCAAAAGAGGGAAACACAGAAGGAGATATTCCTGAGAAGAGACAGAGGAGACTGAGCCAGAGGCAACACCTGCATAAATTGAGACCATTTCAAAAGACAAGAAGTAAAGAAATAAATACATAGAAGGCAGAATTCTTGCTCCTATCATGTCTGCCATCTGGCTAGGATGCTTTCAAATTAATGAGCAGGTTAAAATCCAGCATGGTTCCACAAAGAGAGAAGCCTAAGAAGTACTTTGTAATGATGATCAAAAATATGTATTATATTAATTACCAAAATAAAACGATTGCTCTAAAATTCCTGAATATAATATACACGATGAAAGATTTCTCTTTTGCAATAAATATCACTAAATGAAGATAATCATGTTTTTTTTTCTTAAAAAAAAGTGTTACTGGGTTTTAAAAAAACATAGCAGAAAGATAGTTTTTTAAAAATACTGTTAAATATCTATAGGAATCAATCGGAGGAATCATAGGAGTTCAACATGACTTGACAGGAAGACTTCTCTCTCACAATAGTTTAATTATACATTTTATTAGTAATATAAAGTTTGTTACTATGATAGAAGAAAGACTAAGGTGAATGTGAGGGAAACAAATACTAAAGCAAAGTCCACAAGGCAGAGCAAAATCTTTCACCTGAGAAATCCTTCCCTGTGTAGCCAGGTGTCACATGCGGCAATGTACTTGCAGAACACTCTTGTGCAAACTTTAAGCATTATATTTAAGCTCCTACATTTATATGCAAGCATAAATCACAGTGGTATTTGCTGCACGTGTTTTATTAGGTAGGCATTTCTGATTATCGAATAACCCTAAAATATACAGTTAACTCGGTTTTTGGATAAAATGCAGACTATTCAGCCATCACCTATTCCGAAAGAGATTTGGTATTCAGTATTCTAGTCAGGCGTTCTCCAACAGTGCTAGGGTACTTCAGCAAAGCTCATGTGTGATAAAACAGCAGTGGCCTCTAGAGCATGTTTTTAAAGCCAGCTCTCTCAGAATTCTAACTAAATTTCTCAAATGAACACACACACACACACACACACACGTGCATGCACACTCATCTCGTTTTTGCTGCTGTTTTAACTTGCCAAAGAGTAAAGGTATATGAATCAGGTCTTATTAATATTAATATATACGTTGTTATTTTGCTCCCTGAACACTGTCACTTTGTTATACTAAATTAAAGCCCTCACAGAAACATCCAATGAATCATCACTAAGAAAATGCATTGTTGTGTCATAGTTAATAAGCAGTTCAATGTAATCACACCTTGATCATTCTCCGGAGCAGTTCGGTCCTTTGCATGGTGTGGTTAGAACCAAAATGTCTAATATTAGTTCCCTTAATGATTGCTCAAACAGAAGTTAAAATGGAAAGTCACTCTCCCTTCAGATGTACAAATAATCTTTTTTTTTTTTTTTCTGAGAAGGATAGGGAAGGAAACGTCAAAACAGCAAGAAGAAATTTATGAGTCTTAGACTACATGTTACCATAAAAGGAGTCTCTGGGATTCAGTCATAATCACAGGGTATGATGTTGAGCTCAAAGCTAGTTCCCATGCCCTGCTTATCAACCCCCACAGAACATGTGAACCACAAGTAGAAGCTCCCATCCCAGATGAAAGGAAGCTTCTTCTGGCCAAGGTAGCAGAACTGTAAAAACTCCCTTTGGCCATGGACGGCCTGTAGGGCACTTTGATAAGCCCAGAGGAATCACAGGCAAAGATCCTACCTTAATGAGGACTGAATGGACCCCGTGGCTTTTGCAGATAGGAAATACCAGAAGCTTAGGGTGCAGGCAGTGCTGGATTCTTGCCACACAGCACTCTTGAGGTGTGCTTCTTCACCCCGAAGACCCAATGGAGTAGCCTCCAGATACAAGAAGTGTCCTAGGAACAAGGACGGCATTCAGACAGGGCACGAACAAGAATGAGGGGATCATTTTAGCTCCTCCATCTTACTTAGGGTTTTTAAGTATATTTCATAGGCTATGAGCTGCCAAAGGCATTTCCATTTGAAACAGAAAGAAAACCCAATAGCCTTGCTTCTAGCTCACTGACAGAACAATTTCCAACTGTCTGTGCTTTGAGCAAAGTACTTCACAGAATGCAGATTAACCGATGTGACAGGATATTTATGCCACTGAATCAACAAAATAGTTATAGAAATCATTTCATGGACCCCCTAAACTACCCACTTGTAAAACAATGCAAAGATACTATCTACAAAATATATATAAAGGAATTATGGTGTATTTTCACAAATTCAGTCACCTACGGAATGCACAAGTAAAATGCTGAGAATCTTATTATGTACCATGAAGGATATTGAGTTTTGGGATGCCTGGGTGGCTCAGGGGTTGAGTGTCTGCCTTTGGCTTATGGGGATGGAGTCCCGTATTGGGCTACCTGCAGGGAGCCTGCTTCTCCCTCTGCTTCTGCCTCTGTCTCTCTCTTGCTCTGTGTCTCTCATGAATAAATAAATACATCTTAAAAAAAGATATTGAGTTTTACATTTGTGTATCCAAATACTTTTATGTACGTAGAGCTGAGTGTTTGCACGGGGCTCAGACCTTTCTTTCTCTGGTGTGGTTAGTTTGGGCTCCTGGAGGGCTCTGTTTCATCATAAGCCCATGGAGTTTCCACACTTAGACACCATCTTTCCTATTCTATAGCTTCCAGGAATTCGAGGTCCCTTCTTTACTGACATCCCTTGACCATTGAGTCTGAGACTTGACCTCATTTACTCATGGCAAAACTGAGGCATTCCCAACACTTCTGACATGTGTGACCTTACAGTCACATCGGCACAGCACCTCTGCAGCTTCCCAACTACCTTCCTTCACACATATCATCCCATTTCTCTAATCCTTGTTTGGGACACAGGGAAAACTTGATTCTTTCCATTTGCAGATGAGAAATTTGAGAATCTGAAAAACTATATGACATAGGAATGATCACATGAGTGATAGAATTTTGGGTTATTAATTATAAATTATGCCATTTAGGAAAAGTGCCCGATGGCAGCATAAATTATCATCTATCTACAATTATTAGAATGATATTAAAATTTGGTAACTCCCCCGTTATGTGTCGAATTGCATCCCCGCATCCCCCACTCCCCCAAAGATGATGGAGTCCCAATTCCATTCCCCTGTGAACGTGATCTTATTTCAAAATAGGCCCTTTATGGATGACCAAATTAGAATGAAGTCATCAGGGCAGGCCTCAATCCATACTAAGAATGTGTCGTAATGAAAAGGACAAATTCAGACACAGAGACAGACGTGCACAGAGGGAAGACAATGTAAAGACACATGAGAATGCCACCTACAAGCCAAGTAACGTGTGAGTCTACAGCAGCTAAGAGAGAAGCAAAGAATTGGTGATTTCCCCTCACAGCCCTCAAAAGGAACCAGTTGTGCTGACACCTTAATCGCACACTTCTAGCTTCCAGCTGTGCAACAATGCCTGTGGCTTACATCTCTGGTACTTTGTGATGGCAGCCCCAGGAGACAAATACGCTCACCAAATGTTTGCCTCGCTTGCCATGGTACCAGAGTAATCTCTCTAGAGATGCTGTAAAAGACTCATAACCTACCTTTTTTTGTTTCCAAGTGTGTGGTCTTTGGGAGGTCTTAGGGTTTGATGAGAGCCAACTCCCAAAGCCCAATCAAAGTTTTCAACCAAGGAGTTTTGCCAGCCACACCAGCCTCTCTCAAAAGTACAGGAGGTACCACATTCATTTTCATCAGTCTCATCTCCACAGTCATCTACAAAATTACAGCTTTGCTCTGGTTTATAACATTTGCCATTCTGACATTCTCGAAAGCCAGGGGGACAGATACCTAGAAGACAGAAAACAATTGAAGATGAGGAAATACTACTAACACACCTGAAGCTACATGACATCCTTACTTAGCTTAAAAGCTAGTAAGAGTAGATTCACTTTAACACATAAAGAAACATGGTGTTCTTAGGAATGTGAGTTATCTGACTCCTATCCTTCTCTCCTGGTCCCCTCCAGGGTTTTGCCCAATAGATCACTCACGAGGATTACTCAAAATGAAAAAAAAATCAAGTATCATTTTACTGATCTAGGAAAGTATCCCAAGTCTCCTCACATACAGCATTTCCTGTAAGTTCAAGGATATAAATTAGATCTGAAAGCCAAAGTGAGGCTTTCAATTTTTTATCCTGAAACAAAATCTTTAGGGTACTCAGAGCTTATGTATTATGTTGTATTTGGAAGTCTATTCCATTACCACCCACACATTTCAAGATTTATCAGAAACCAAATAGATACATGGTACTTCTTCAAAAGCAGGGGTATGAATATATAAGTAATATTCAACTTTCTAACAGATTTTTTCCTTCAAAATGCGCATATATCTGTCAATCATTTAGAATTTTAGAACCGGGATCCCTGGGTGGCGCAGCGGTTTGGCGCCTGCCTTTGGCCCAGGGCGCGATCCTGGAGACCCCGGATCGAATCCCACGTCGGGCTCCCTGGTGCATGGAGCCTGCTTCTCCCTCTGCCTGTGTCTCTGCCTCTCTCTCTCTCTGTGACTATCGTAAATAAAAAAAAAAAAAAAGAATTTTAGAACCAATTTGCCTACATAGCAATGTCAACAATAAATATTTTTTCCCACAAAGCTTAAAATAAAGGGCAATGTTTTTGAAGACCTGAGTTTGAATCCTGGTATTGATACTTCTCAGCTATGAGACTTGGCTTAATTAGCTAAGCTCATTGAAGAGACTACTGTTGATATTCTCAGCATCTAGAACAGTGCCTGGCCATTAGTAGGTGACTAAAAAATATGAGTCAAATAAACGGAGAAGTGAAATACAGTGCTCTGGATATGACAAAGCAGTTCCATATTCACATTTAGGGTATAATTGTTATCCTGCTCTAATATTACAATAGGGCATAGCACCAGGGTAACAATATTTCAGTAGAAAAAGTCATTTGAAGATCCATCTTGGAATATCCACTTCCCAGGCTCTGTGACACTATGGTATCTGAGACTTTCTTCCTTCCTGTCTTTCCTATCTGGTAGGTAGAGGAACCAATAATGCCTCCCTATTTTACTTCTACTTGAGCTTCTATGGCCTGGGGTTGTCTGGTGGCTGAGGATTGGTGTGGATTAGAGCTGAGAAGTAAGTTGGGAAGGTGTTCTGGAAGCTAAAATCTCCTGCTGATTAAAATCTTCAAAGATTTTACAAAGAAGCTTTCATGTCCTCCGTCAGTCCCACATTTTAGAAAATAGAAGGCTAAGAGGGAAGAAGTGGGAGGAGATGGATGTGATGTCACGTAGAAACCACTGGGGGAGAAGACTAGTGTTCTGGAAGCTTCTAGCCATTTTGTGTGTTAAGCTGTTTCTGGACTGCTTGTTCAAAATTGCCTAATTAAATGCCCTTTACACTTGCAAAGCTTTTGAAAATAAGTTTCAACCATGCATTCTGCCTCTAACAAAACTTTCTTGTCTGGGTTAATTGCTAACATTTTCTTTTCTTGCAGCGTGGGATTAAACTATTTTTATTTAGCTGCCCAGTTCAGTTTTAGCAGATTGGGGGTAAGGCAAAAGACCTTTAATGTTTCAATCACAGAGCTTGACTCAGAATCAGAACATTAAAGCATTCCTGAGCTACCTAGAAATGGAGATCATTTACATTAACCTCCATTCATAGATGAAAGATAAATGAGGATTATAGATGTTAAATGACTTGATGATTTTTTGATAGCAGAGGTACAATTTGCACCCAGGTCTATTATCTTCTGAACTATTTTTTAAATCTATTGACTTGAAAAGAAGAGCAGTGATCCAGGTCAACTATCACAAGACGAGACCACCAAGGAAGAGAAATGGTGGTGTTGACCACCAGATGAATTATTTCTCATGGGACTGTTGAAAACCTGTGAAATTACTAGATCATTTAATTTTACACAAGTAGGCATTTGTATTGATTCCGTCAATTCCAGTTTATTTGGGGAGTAAAAACAAAACTGGTTCTTGAGATACTTTTCTCCAAAGAGACTGAATCAAGCTTATATTTAATCCTTTTAAAGCAAATAAGAAAATAATTTGAACATGTTTCTAAATGGAATCACATTACAAATCCCAATATATTACAGAATCAATACAGCTCATATTTTGGAATAATCATAATTTTTAAGTTCTAAAACATAATAGCTACATAATTTAAAAAGACAATAATTTAAATATTACATAATATTAATTTTGAACAGAAAACCCTTCACATTAATAAAGACAATTTTACTGCTATCATGTATCCTACCAATAAAACACCTTTTTGCTAAATATCAAGCAATAATCAAAATTATCGACTAATGTTATTTACCTATTTCCAAATTATTTTCCATGTCTGTTGTTTTGTCCAAAGAAATCAGCTACTAAGGGAGGATGTATATCTTTAAGTGATTCTGGGATTAAAGCTTCTATGAAATTATGTAACTTTGATTTTTAGTAAAAATATTTTATTTACATTAGGCAGAGACCTTCTTAGTGGGCAGGGTTTTTTTTTTTTTTTTGTAAAAAAGAACAAATTATGAAAGTAAAAAATCTCCAATGCAAATAAATCTTAGAGACTGAATCTGAAGCTTAACATGCTGAAATGCAAACTCTGATTCTTCCCCTCCAAATTTTTTTCAAGTTAACAGCTTTCTTCAACTGTGTCTATGGCAACTCTACAACACCAGTTACTCAGAGGCAAAACAAATCTTGTAAGGAGCTCTGTGTAATAGAGTCTGACTCTACTTCTTGATGTTAGACTTGATTGCTGACAGCTCTTCCTTTGTGTTCCACATCTGGAAACCTAATAAGATAGTCCAGGTGCTTCCCTTATTGGCAGGAGGTTCACACCAAGTATGCCCTTATCAATGCACAGAAATTCTCACCCCAGACCCATCTTCCAAATACCATAAAACTCTAAGTCAGTTTCTTTTCCTTGGTCTCTTAAAAAGGATTGAAAGTGTCTATTACTCACATAATGAGGCTTTCTGTGACATAAGGGTAGCTCCAAGGCATGTCTGAAAGTAGTTTTTTTTTTTTTTCTATTTGAGTGAAAGCGCACAAGCAGGAGAGTGGCAGAGAGAGGGGGAGAAGAAGACTCTCCTTCTGAGCAGGGAGCCAAACATGGGGCTTGATCCCAGGACCCTAGGATCATAACCTGAACTGAAGGCAGATGTTTAACTGACTGAGCCGTCCAGGTGCCACTGGTATTGTCAGTCTTAACATCCAAACCAAATTTTGAATAGAGGCCCACGTTCTAACTAAGTATTGGCCCCAGTAGTGTGTGTGTACAACTTTTTATCTCATAACTCATATACAATTTTTCACCATTACTATTTTGGTCTAAGTGACTATCATTTTGTGTGACTTTATTACAATGCTTTCCTTTCTGATCTCCTTTGACCCTTTATGGTCCATTAAACAAAAGATAGCCATGTGATATTTTAACATAATTAAATGTCACTCCTCTATCCCAACCTCTATTTAAATACTATTTCACTTTAAAATGAGCCAGGTCCCCTTGAGAAAATGGTCTGTTTAGAACTAAAAATAAAAAAATTCAAAATGAGCCTAGATTTGTTTCTATACCAGAAAATAAGAAAGTGCTCAAAAAATTATAGCATTAGGATGAAAGGTTTAAGGAGCCAGCTTTTTTTTTTAAATCAATTTTTTAAAAATTTTTATTTATTTATGATAGTCAGAGAGAGAGAGAGAGAGAGGCAGAGACACAGGCAGAGGGAGAAGCAGGCTCCATGCACCGGGAGCCCGATGTGGGATTCGATCCCGGGTCTCCAGGATCGCGCCCTGGGCCAAAGGCAGGCGCCAAACTGCTGCGCCACCCAGGGATCCCAGGAGCCAGCTTTTAGAGAAACTTACTGGTCAAATCAGAGACAATTAGAATATCAAGATTAAGTAATTTGTGCCCAATTTAAACACAGTAAGAAACAGTAAAAAAAAAAAGTATGAAATTATTCTTCAGCAACAAACAACTAGAAACTTGGGCAAAATACATAAAACAAGTGTTTTCAGATATTGAACATAAGGAAACACAGGACTGTGTGAAAAAAGGCACACCCTATGATCACCCCTAGATTTCTGCATGGAGGCACTTATGAACTATAACTCCTAAAGGTCAGCCTACCAGAAAATGGGCTTACACATAGGAGTAGACAGAGTTTGGAACATCTAGAATTTTCAATACTGGGTGGTGGAGGAAAGGGAGCTAGACAGAGAAGAAGATCAAGAGATATGCTTAAGTCTTGGAATCTAGCTTTTATATTTGTAGGTAAAATCCCAAAGGATAGATAGAAAACAAACTTCTAAGACAGCAATAACTAGGAGCTATAAACTGAAAAACTGCCAGAATCCACAGAGGGCCATATATATGTGAATTTCTACCAGCCAGAGTGGAGAGAGAGTGATTGGTGAATACACAGGGTATTCAGTAGGAACTCCAGAAAGGTACACTTTAGTATGGGGCAAAGTAACTCTAGAAGGAAATAGACTCTACTATAATCTTACGAACAAATCTGGCCAACCACCAGTTTAAGTAAATAATGTTTTATTGGGACCTAGCCGTATCCACTTGTTTACACATCATCTATGGTTACTTTCACACTAAAATGGCTGTTAAGTGGTTGCAATCAAGACCAATGAACTATTGGGACTTCATCAAGATAAGAAGCTTTTGCACAGCAAAGGATACAGTCAACAAAACTAAAAGACAACCTACAGAATGGGAGAAGATATTTGCGAATGACTATCAGATAAAGGGCTAGTTTCCAAGATCTATAAAGAACTTACTCAACTCAACAGCAAAGAAACAAACAATCCAATCATGAAATGGGCAAAAGACATGAACAGAAATCTCACAGAGGAAGACCTAGACATGGCCAACATGCACATGAGAAAATGCTCGGCATCACTTGCCATCAGGAAAATACAAATCAAAACCACAATGAGATACCACCTCACACCAGTGAGAATGGGGAAAATTAACAAGACAGGAAACCACAAATGTTGGAGAGGATGCGGAGGAAAGGGAACACTCTTGCACTGTTGGTGGGAATGTGAACTGGTGCAGCCACTCTGGAAAACTGTGTGGAGGTTCCTCAAAGAGTTAAAAATAGACATGCCCTACGACCCAGCAATTGCACTGCTGGGGATTTACCCCAAAGATACAGATGCAATGAAACGCCAGGACACCTGCACCCCGATGTTTCTAGCAGCAATGTCCACAATAGCCAAACTGTGGAAGGAGCCTCGGTATCCATCGAAAGATGAATGGATAAAGAAGATGTGGTTTATGTATACAATGGAATATTCCTCAGCCATTAGAAATGACCAATACCCACCATTTGCTTCAACGTGGATGGAACTGGAGGGTATTATGCTGAGTGAAATAAGTCAGTCGGAGGACAAACATTATACTGTCTCATTCATTTGGGGGAATATAAATAATAGTGAAAGGGAATAGAAGGGAAGGGAGAAAAAATGGGTAGGAAATATCAGAAAGGTATATTAAAACTTTTTTAGATAAACCATTTACAAATATCTTCTCCCATTCAATAGATTGCACCTAATATAATAAGATACCAGGGAATAAGCTTAACCAAACAGTTGAAGGACCTGTCCCTCTCAAAACTATAAAACACTGGTGAAAGAAATTGAATACAACACAAATAAAGGGAAAAATATTCTTTGCCCATGGATTGGAAGAACAAATTTTGTTGAAATATCTATACTATCCACAACAATCTACAGATTTAATACAGTCCCTATGAAAATGCCAAGAGCGTTTTTCATAGAAATAAAAAAAATTATAAAATATATATGGAACCACAAAAGACTCCAAATGGTCAAAGCAATTTTTAAAACAAAAGCTGAAAGTATCACAATTCTGGACTTCAAGTTCTATTACAAAGGTGTAGGAGTCAAAACCGTATGGTACTGGCACAAAAATAGACGCAATGACCAATGACCAATAGAAAACGCAGAAATAAACCTACAACTATGTGATCAATTAATCTTCAATAAAAGAGGCAAGAGTATCCAGTTGGAAAAAGACAGTCTCTTCAACAAAGGAAACTGGGAAAATTGGTCAGCGACATGTAAACAAATGAAACTGGACCACTTTCTTATACCATACATAAAAATAAACTCAAAATGAATTAAAGACATAAATGTGAAACCTGAAACCATAAAAATCCTAGAAACGAGCACAGGCTTTCTTACGTCTCTGACATAAGCCAAAACATTTTTCTAGATATGTCTTCTGAGACAAGGGAGATAAAAGGAAAAATAAAGTATTGGGACTATACGAAAATACAAAGGTTTTGCACAGCAAAGGAAACAATCAACAAAACAAAAGGCAACCTACTATTGACCTTTTGACCATACATCGGAAAAAAGATCATCTGCTTCCTGCAGTGCGGTTGACCTTGGGTAACTGTGAAACCACAGAGAACAAAACCAGAGACAAGAGGGGAATACTGTCATATTTACTCTCTGAATGTAAAGTGCACACTACTCAAGTGAATATTTAATGAAGTCAGCCAGAATGGAGACCTTTATAAAACTAAAATGACTTGCAGTTGAAAGCAAACCAGATTAGCTTTAAAAACAGTAGCAAAAAAAGAAAACCTCTTTAACTTTTGGTTTTGCTGTGTTGGAGTGTAGAATTTGAAATAAATGCAAGATAGAACTCAAAAGGCAAGAACAAGGGTATAGTATAAAAATTCCTTTACTAATTTTTTTCGTATATATAAGAACGCTAGCTCTTACTCTAAACAATTGCCATTCAAGTAAAATTAATGGCAGAAGACTATATAATACTGAAGAATATTCTTTCAAACTATAGTGTACCAATAAATAAGTTGGTCATAAAACTATAGATCTCGCTTGGTTGTATGTTTACAAATCTTTGAAGGTCTCTTTTAAGTTTTTCCTTTCTGAAGGCAGTGCATCCGTTCTTTCTGCATTATACTTATATGACTCTAAAGTTATCCTACTGTCCCTTGAAAATTACTAAGGAAAAGGAGGGGATGGGGTTGGTGGACAATGTTTTGCAAAATTATTTAATTCCTGTTGAAGATCTTTAAGTCAGGCAAGAGGGAAGGTTATAGGAATATCAGATTTTATTGATCTACCGATACCTGAAATGAAACTCAAGTAGTTTTGAGTCAAGATAATATAGGGGCATGGTTATTTTTATGAAGTTTGGTGGAGCATACTATTGGAAAGACTCAGCAATCCATGCAGAATGTAGATCAGAGCGATGAGAAAAAGGGTGCCTGGGTAGTTCAGTTGTTTAGGCATCTGCCTTCGGCTTGGGTCGTGATCCCAGGGTCCTGGGATCGAGCCCCACATTGAGCCTGCTTCTCCTTCCTCCTCTCTCTCTGCCTTTCTCTCTCTCTCTCTCTCTCTCTCTGTCATGACTAAATAAAATATTTTTTTTAAATTTTAATTTATTTATGATAGTCACACAGAGAGAGAGAGAGAGAGAGGCAGAGACATAGGCAGAGGGAGAAGCAGGCTCCATGCACTGGGAGCCCGACGTGGGATTCGATCCCGGGTCTCCAGGATCGCGCCCTGGGCCAAAGGCAGGCGCCAAACCGCTGCGCCACCCAGGGATCCCTAAATAAAATATTTTTAAAAAGAGACGAGAAAAATCAGGGACATTGTTGGGTTGTGATATGTTGGCAAGGTAGCTGTACTCTGACTCATCACAAACCTACATGAGCATCTATACTATACCAAGAGATTCAGTAAATAATAAAATGTGATGATTTTCCTCAAGAAGCTGAGTCCTTTGGGTAAGAAATAGTTTGTATATAGTAGGGTTGTACTGTAATTAGAATAGAGGTCTAAACAAGGTGTTGTTACAACTCTAAGGATTGGAGAATGTGTTCTTTAGAAGGTAGACAATTTTTTTTTTTTTAAAGAAGAAGGTAGATAATTTCTCAGCAGGAATTTCTTAAATTTTTTTGTTTTTGTTACAAGAATTGCCTATTGAAAGTTTTGACAGGGATTACCAGTTGTAAACCTGTCTCTGAATAGATAAAGACTATTACCAATCTACATGGTTTAAGAACTTTATCTAGGGATGCCTGGGTAGCTCAGCAGTTTAGAGCCTGCCTTCGGCATAGGGCATGATCCTGGAGTCCTGGGATCGAGTCCCCATCGGGCTTCCTGCATGGAGCCTGCTTCTCCTTCTGCCTGTGTCCCTGCCTCTCTCTCTGTATGTCTCTCATGAATAAATAAATAAATGAAATCTTATCAAAAAAAGAACTTTATCCATATAACTCCTATAATCATGAAAACCAATCTAAGGAGTCACTATTACTAGCCTCATTTTATAGACTTTCTTAACAGTTTGTGTCCATTCAGGAGACAGAAACCACACTAGAAATGTGAACAAGGAAAATGTAATAAAAAGAATAACTATGTAATTTTAAAGAGTAGTTATGTACAACGAGAAACAAAAGAACAATAGGAAGAGAGGAATGACAGATGTGAGGGGCAACTTACTACTTCTAGTTCTGAGACAGACAGTCCAAGGGAGGCATCATTTTGGATGAGAGCACCCCCCCCCACATCCAAAAAATGAGTTTTAGACTTTATTGGAGAGGGTGTGTTACTGGGACCCATTGGAAGGTAGAAAAATTTGCCGGGATATTGTGACCTAGATTTGGTTAGTAGCTGGTAGGGAAAGGGAGAATTTATTCATCAGGATGCCTGTAAAACTCACTGAAGGAGGACTGTAACTGGGTTGCTTTAAATTCCTAGCAGTCACAGGGCCAAAGCAAACAAGCCAAAATAAAAAAAACAAAAACAAAACAACAACAACAAAAAAAAACAAAGAAAAGAAAAGGAAAGGAAAGGAAAACCAATAAGTGCACTGGAACCAAAAGGAGAAGCTTCCTACACGCTGTGTTTTGTGGTATCTGACTTGTGCTGTCTGCTAACAAAGCCAAACACTGTAGGAGCTTTTCAGAAGAGAAGTGTGTATCTGTGTATGCATACCACTACTTCTTTATTCATTAACTTACTGATGGACACTTAGGTTGTTTCCATGTCTTGGCTTTTATAAATACTGCTGCTGTGACAATGCGGGTGCAGGTATCTTTTTGCATTAGTGTTTTTGTTTCCTTCAGTATATTCTCAGAGGTGGAATTGCTAGATCCTAACTAGATCTTTTTTTTTTTTTTTTTTTTTTTTTTTTTAGGATTCTCCATGCTGTTTTCCATATTGGATGCATGAATTTACAATCCTATCAGCAAGGATTCCCTTTCCTCTACAGCCATGCCAATAATTGTTCTCTTTTGGTAGAACCCACTCTTTTTCTTTTTTTGCTTCATGTAGGCACCCTTTTTCTTTTTTAAAAAATTAAATTGAATTAGCCAACATGTAGTACATACTTAGCTGCAGATGCAGGGTTCGATAATTTATCAATTGCATAGTAGCAATTCTAACAGGTGTGAAGAGATATTGTAGCTTTAATTTGCATTTCCCTAATGACTAGTGATGTCGAATGTCTTTTTTTTAAGATTTTATTTTTTTATTCATAAGAGACACACAGAGGCAGAGACAGAAGCAGGCTCCCTGCAGGGAGCCTAATGTGGGACTGATTCCCAGGATCCTGGGATCATGCCCTGAGCCAAGGGCTGACCCTTAACCCCTGAACCACCCAGGCATCCCTGTTGAATGTCTTTTCCCATGTGCTTGTTGACCCTTTATATATCTTCTTAGGAGAAATGTCTATGCATGTTCTTTGCCATTTCTTAATGGACTTATTTGGTTTTTGCTATTGAATTTCATGAGTTATGTTTTGTATAGTGATCCCTTAGAAGATAAATGGTTTATAAATGCTTTTTTTTTTTTTTTTTACCAGTTTGTAGGTAGTCTTTTCACTTTGTGGATAGTTTCTGTAGAGTGCAAAAGATTTTTAGTGTAGTCATACTACATTAGTTATTTTTGACTTTGTTGCTTTTGCATGAGATGTTGTAGCAAAAAAATGATCCCTAAGACCCATGTCAAGGAAATTTGGTCCTATGTTTTATTTTTGGAATTTCGTGTCTCACACTTAAGTCTTAATCCATTTTTGGTTAATATTTGTAAGTGGTGTAAGATATGGGTCCAATTTCATTCTTTTACATGTGAATATTTAGTTACCCCAGCATCATTTATTGAACAGATTGTCCTTTCTTCATACAGTATTCTTGTCTTCCCTGTCAAATATTTGTTGACTTTATGTGTTTGGGTCTATTTTTTGGGTTTCTATTCTTTCTATTGATCCCTTATCCATTTTTGTGCCAGTACCATAATGTTTTGGTAACTAGAACTTTATAGTATGGCTGGAAATCAGGAAGACTGATGCCTCCTGCTTTGTTCTTTTTTCTCGGGATTTCTTTGCCTATAGGAGCGGTTTCCTTCGGGGAAAAAAAGCCATTGGAATCTTGATAGGGATTTCATTGACTCTATGGATGGCTTTTGGTAGTATTGACATTTTAATAGTATTAAGTTTTTTAATCCACAGTTTGTGTCTTCCTGGATTGCTTTTATCAATGCCTTCTAGTTTTCAGGGTAGATATCTTTCACTTTCTCAGTTAAACTTATTCCTAAGTATGTTACTGTTTTTGATGCAATTGCAAAATGGGATAAGTTTCTTTTCAGAAAATCTGCTGTTGCTATGTAGAAATTCTTTTAAATTTTGTATGCTGATTTTGTGTCCTGTAACTTTATTGCATTTGTTGGTTGGTGTAACAGGCTTTTGGTTGAGTTTTTAGGATTTTCTTTATATAAAAACAAATCATCTTCAAACAGAGACCATACATTAAAAAAAAAATTCTGATGGCATTTATTTAGTTAGCTAGTTACTGATTGCTCTAGCTAGGACTTTTATTTCTATATTGCATAGGAATGATGAGAGTGGGCACCTTATTTTGTTGCTGATCTTGGAAGAAAAGCTTTCAACTTTTCACCATTGAGTGTGATATCAGCTATGGGCTTGGCATATATGGCTTTTAGTATATTGAGGTATGTTACTTCCATACCTAATTTGTTAACTGTTTTTTCATAAATGTTGGATTTTGTCAAATGCTTTTTCTGTGTCTATTGAGATGATCATAGGATTCTTTTCTTTCATTCTATTAATGTGATGTATCACATTGATCGATTTCCATATTTTGAACCATCCTTTCAACCCAGGGATAAATCCCACTTGAATATGGTCAATTATCCTTTTAATGATTCTTTTGATAGGCCGCTGAATTTTTTTTAAAGATGTTACTTGAGAGAGTAAGAGAGAAAACACAAACCAAGTGAGGGGCAGAGGAGCCTGATGCAGGGCTCACTCTCAGAACCCTGAGATCATGACCTGAGCTGAAGGCAGATGCTTAACTGACTGAGCCACCCAGGTGCCCCATAGGCTACTGAATTTTTTGTTAGTACTTTGTTGAGAATTTTTGCATCTATAATCATTAGGATATTGGCCTGTAGTTTTCTTTTCTTTCTAGTAGCATTCTTTTCTGATTTTGTTATCAGGATAATGCTAGCCTCCTAAAATGAGTTTGAGAGTGTTCCTTCATTATTAATTTTATGGAGAATTTGATAAGTATTGGTTTTAAATCTTAATTTAAATGTTTGGTAAAATTCACAGTGAATCCACCGGGTGCTGGACTTTTCTTCTTTGGGACATTTTTTTTTTTTACTCAACATATATTTATTGAGCACTTTTTATATGCCAGGAATGAGCACTGATCAAAATGACAAAAAGTCTTTGCCCTAGGTGAGTTTATATTTAAGAAGTGGAGGGACGCCTGGATGGCTCAGCAGTTGAGCATCTGCCTTTGGCTCAGGGTGTGATCCTGGAGTCCTGGGATTGAGTCCCACATTGGGCTTCCTGCATGGAGCCTGCTTCTCTCTCTTCCTGTTTTTCTGCCTCTCTCTGTGTGTGTCTCTCATGAATAAATAAATAAAATCTTTAAAAAAATTTAAGAAGTGGAATGTAGGCTATTAAAGAAGTAAAATGTTTATAGTATGGAGAAAAACTAATCAGGTAATGATAATAGGGAGATACTCATGTGGGGAAGGAGGTTGCAGCTTTAAAAAATTATTTATTTTAAAAATTCCACTATAGTTAACATACAGTGTTATATTAATTTCAAGCATACAATAAAGCGATTCAGGAACTCCATACATTACTTAGTGCTCATCATAATGAATGTACTCTTAATCCCCTTCACTCATTGCTCATATCTTCCCACCTACCTCCCCTCTGTCAACCACCAGTTTGTTTTCTATATTTAAAAGTCTGTTTTAGGGATCCCTGGGTGGCGCAGCAGTTGCGCCTGCCTTTGGCCCAGGGGGCGATCCTGGAGACTGGGGATCGAGTCCCACGTCGGGTTCCCGGTGCATGGAGCCTGCTTCTCCCTCTGCCTGTGTCTCTGCCTCTCTCTCTCTCTCTCTCTGTGACTATTATAAATAAATTTTTTTAAAAAGTCTGTTTTAGGTATGTCTTTTTTGTTTTGTTTCTTAAATTCCACATGTGAGTGAAATCATATGGGATTTATCTTTCTCTGACTTATTTCATTTAGCATTATACCCTCTAAGATCATTCCATGTTGTTGCAAATGGCAAGATTTCTTTTTTTCTTTATGGCTGGGTAATATTCTAGTGTGTGTGTGTGTGTGTGTGTGTGTGTGTCCACCACCTCTTCTTTTTTTAAGATTTTATTTATGAGAGAGAGAGAGAGAGAGAGAGAGAGAGAAGGGGGGGAGCAGAGACACAGCGACACAGGCAGAGGGAGAAGCAGGCCCCATGTAGGGAGCCCGATGTGGTACTCGGTCCCGGGACCCCAGGATCATGCCCTGGGCCAAAGGTGGCGCTAAACCGCTGAGCCACCTGGGAATCCCCACAACCTCTTCTTATCCTTTCACCTATTGATGGATGCTTGAACTGCTTCAATAATTTGGCTATTAAAAATAATATTTCAGCAAACATAGGGATGCATGTATCTTTCAAATTAGTGTTTTCATATTCTTTGGGTAAATACCCAGCAGTGGAATTACTGGATCATATAGAACTTCTATATTTAATTTTGTGAGGAAATCCCAAGTTGTTTACCACAATGGATGCACTTGAGTTTGCATTCCCACCATTATTGCACAAAAGTTCCTTTTTCTTCATATACTTGCCAACGTCTGTTTCCTGTGTTGTTAATTTTAGCCATTCTGACCCATGTGAGGTAATATCTCATTGCAGTTTTGATTTGCATTTCCCTGATGGTGAGTGATGTTGAGCATCTTTTCATGTGTCTGTGGGCCATCTGCATATCATCTTTGGAGAAATGTTTGTTCATGTCTTCTGCCCATTTTTAAATTGGATTGGTTTTTTTGGCATTCAGTGTAGAAGTTCTTTATATATTTTGGATATCCCTTATCAGATATGTCATTTGTAAATATCTTCTCTCATTCAGTAGGTTGTCTTTTCTTGGTGGTTTCCTTTGCTATGCACAAGTTTTTATTTTGATGTAGTTGCAATAATTTATTTTTGTTCTTATTTCTCTTGCTTTAGAGACATATCTAGAAAAATGTTTCTGTGGCTGATATCAGATATGTTGTCTTCTGAGATTTTTATGGTTTCAAGTCTCCCAATTAGGTCCTTAATCCATTGTGAGTTTATTTTTGTGTATGGTGTAGTTCCAACTTCATTCATTTGCTTGTAGCTGTTGGATGTGAGGGCGATCTGGCTGCGACACCTGTCACCCCATTGATCACCAGGGTTGATCGGCGATCTGGCTGGCTAGGCGGGTGTCCCCTTCCTCTCTCACTGCTCCATGTGCGTCCCTCCCGAAGCTGGGTGCTCGGTGGAAGACGACGACCATCCCCGATAGAGGAGGACCGATCTTCGGTCAAGGGTACACGAGTAGCTGCGCTCCCCTGCTAGAACCTCCAAACAAGCTCTCAATGTCCAGTTTTCCCAGCACCTTTTAGTTAAGAGACTCTTTCCCATTGCATATTCCTGCCTCCTTTGTTGTAGATTAATTAACCTAATAACTGCAGGCTTATTTCTGGGCCCTCTGTTCTGTTCTTGATCCATGTGCCTATTTTTGTGCCAGTACTATATGATTTTCATTACTACAGCTTTGCAATATAACTGGAAATCTGGGATTGTGCTACTTCTAGTTCTGTTTTTCTTTTTCAAGATTGCTTTGGCTCTTTGGGGTTTTTTGTGGGTCCATACAAATTTTAGGATTATGTAGGTCTGTGAAAAGTGCTGTTGGTAGATGGAGATTTTATTAAATCTGTAGATTGCTTTGCGTCCTGTGGTCATTTTAACAATGTTTATTCCCCCTTGGGGCATTTTTGATTACTTATTCAATCATCTAACTAGTAGATGGTCTAGTTGCATTTTCTAATTTTTCCTGATTCATTCTTGGTAAGTTGTGCATTTCAGATAATTTTTTTCATTTATTCTATGTTGTGTAGTATATTGGTATATTGTTAAGGTCTTTGTATTTCTGTAGTATCACTTGTAATGTGCTTTTTTACATTTATAATTTTATTGATTTGGGTCCTTTGCCTTTTCTTTGTTAGTGTACGTAAGGGTTTGCCTAAGGGTTTATTTATCTTTTCAAAGAACCAGCTCTTACTTTGGCTATTCCTTTCTATTGTTTTTCTATTCTCTATTTCATTTATGTTTACTTTCATTTTTATTTCTTCTAATTTTGGACTCAGTTCCACTTTTTCTGGTTCCTTAAGGCTTAGAGACTTAGGTTACTTATTTAAGATCTTTTTTTGCTTCTTAATGTAGATGTTTATTGCTGTGAACTTCCAATTAGAATTGCTTTTATTATAGCCCACAAGTTCTGGTATGTTGTACTTTCATTTTTGTTTGTCTCAAAAAATAAAAAATAAAAAAACCTTTTCTATTTCTCCTTTAACTATCAATTGATCAAATGGTTTTAAGGAGAGTGTTATTTAATTTGCATATGGTCATGAGTTTTCCAGCTTTCCTGTTGGGATTGATTTTTAATTTCATGCACGGTAGTCAAAAAAGATATTTGGTGTAATTTCAGTCTTCCTGAGTTTGCTAAGACTTGTTTTGTTGCAAAGTTTATGGTCTGTTCTAAAAAAGTATTCCCTGCCTGCTTGATAAAAATATCTGTTCTGCCATTGTTGAAGAGAATGTTTTATGTATGTGTTAGGTCTGTTTGGTCTGTAATGTTTTTTAGGTATACTGTTTCCTGATTGGTTTTCTGGATGATCTATCCATTGCATTACTGTTGATTTCTCCTTTGAGCTTCGTCAGTTTCTGCCTTATATATATTCAGGTATTCCAACGTTATGCACAAAATATTTACAATTGTTGTTATCTTATTAAAGCAATGGCCATTTTCTCATTATATAATAACCTTCTTTATCTCATATCATTTTTATAATACATGTAATGTAAGTAAATTTAGTGCCAGTAATTTAGTGCCATTTGCTTGAAACGTCTTTTTTCATCCCTTTATTCTGTGTGTCTTTGAGGGTAAAGTGAGTCTTTTTTAGACACCATAATGTTGGGTATGGTTTTTAATCCATTTAGCCATTTTCTGGCTTTTAATTGAAGAAATCTGTTTACAACTAAAGTAATTATTTATAGATAAGGATTTACTATTGCCATTTTGTTCATTATTTTCTGGTTATTTTGTACACCCATTATTTCTTATTTAAACCTGTTACTTTTTTAGGGTGTGTTTTGATGTCTTTTGGTATCATTGTGCTTTGAGTTCCTATCTATGTTTTATGTAATTACTAAAGGATTTTCCTAGTAATTACAATGAGGCTTACATATAATATCTTAAACTTATAACACCTCATTTTAAACTGATACAACTTTGATAAAATTGATAACCTTTACACTTTTACTCCCTCTCCTCCTTTTTGGTTATTGCTTTTACATTGTGTAATAACAGATTAACATAGTTATTTTTAGTACATTTTTTAAAACTTCAGCTAGAGTTTTAAGTGAATTAACTATCCCTGTTACCATATTGCAGAATATATGACTGTATGTTTACCATTACCACTGAGATTTTTGCTATCTTTTTATGTTTTTGTGATAATTATTGTTCCTTTACTTAAAGAACTTCCATTAGCATCTTTTGTAAGGTAGATATAGTGATAAGGAACTCCTTTACTGGTTATTTGCTCAGGGAAGTCTTTATCCTTGCTTTGTTTCAAGGGACAGTTTAGCCAATATAGAATAATACTTGGTTGACAGTTATTTTCCTCCAATAGTTTGAGTATGTCATCCCATTCCTTGATTAAAATGTTTTGTTTTGATTTTTGACTAAAATGTTTTTGTGAGAAATGTGTTAATAATCTTTTGGGTGTTCCTTTGTGCGTAACTTTTTCCTGCACTGCTCTTAAAATTCTTTCTTTGTCTTTGACTTTTGGCAGTTTGACTATAATGTGTCTCAGTGTAGCCCTATTCAGGTTCATCCTATTTGAGGTCCTCTGGACCTGGTGAATCTGGATGTTCATTTTTTCCCCTAGATTAGGGGACATTTCAGCCATTACTGGTCTTTCTCCCTTTCTTGTCTCCTTCAGGAAATTCCTATAATGCAAATGTCATTCCTTTTGATTGTGATTCATAATTCCCGTAGGATTTTTCACTCTCTGTCATTCTTTTTTCATTTTGCTCCTCTAGATTATTTTCCATGACTTCTCTTTCAAGTTACTGATTCCCTCTTCTGCATGGTTGAGTCTACTTTTGACATTTTCTGTTGAATTCTTCAGTTTACTTATTTTTCAAATCTAAGAATTATATTTGGATTTGTTTTTGATGGTTGCTCTTTCAAAGTTCTCATTTTTATTATTCATTATTTTCCTAATTTCATTTGCTTTTCTGTGTGTGTCTGTGTTTGTGTGTTTTGTAGTTCACTAACTTCCTAAAGGTGGTTCACTTTGAATTCTTTCTGACAGTTCCTAGATCTCCATTTATTAAGGTTTAGCTTTTGGATCTTTATGAGTTTATTTTGGTGGTGTCCTATTTACCTGATTTTTTTTTTTTTATGATCTTTGATTCCTGATGTTGGAATCTGTGCATTTAAGTAATTGGGCTCCAATTCCATACTTGACAAGTTTGCTTTGGCAGAGACACTTCTTCACCATTCAGCTCAGTTTCAGTTTCTGGGCATTTGCTGGTAATTTCTTTGGGCAAATGGGGTCTGCTATTGTGGTCTTTTCTTGGATGGGGCCATGCTTCATACTTTAAGGTCAGGGATAGGAGATGTTCCAGTGACTGAGAGAGTTGTATAGGACTGCCAGCTTGGTTCCCTCCCTAAGAAAAGCTATAGGATGGGCTTTGCAGTTGCCTGGCTTCTCTACAATTGCTTGGATTCTCTCCTAATCTGGTTAGGCTTCATGGATGGTCTGGACTGGCTACTATATTCAGCAGTAGATAAGACTATGAATTAGTTTCCCTTCCCTAGCATGACAGCAGATAGAACCAGGGTCTGTATAGCTCATTGTTGGTGGACCCGAATCAGTGTAGTGTCTGCACTGAGTTGCTTGGTCAGGTGAGGCCACTGGTTTTGCTCTGCAGACTGGGGAAGCCACAGGCTATGCTCTTTGTTCAAATGCCACTGTAGGTAGGGCTGTTGGATGGGCTACAGAGCTTTCCTTGTGCTTTGGTTAGATTCTCTGGTTGGATAGACTGATGGCATTCAACAATGAGCAGGGTTATGAATTAGATTCCCTGTCTGGGTGCAGTGGGAGAAGCAGTTAAAGCTGCTATTGTTCTTTGTTTGTTGTTTCAACTCAGGCTGATCCATTCCCCAAGTTCCCTGACCAAACAGGGCCGCTGTGCAACTTCAATTCTACCAGCTTCTCAGCTTGACTGCTATTGGGTCACAAAGCTTTCAGGAGTTTTCTCCAGCCCTTCTTGTCAAATTGGACTAGAAGATACTCTCCACAGTCGAGGAAGGGAGCTGTGATTCAGTTCCCTGCCTGGGCTTAGGCAAACTTGGCTCTATGGTCAACAGTATTCATTTGATCAGAATAAATAAGATCTATATTCTGCTAATTCCCTGGTCAGAGTATATATCCATCTTGGTTCTGATAATGAGGAAAGCCTCTGGTTGGTATTATTACTTGGACACTGCAAGTATGGACTTGGTCGGCCAAGGTCGTATGCTAGTTGTTGCAAGCCTCTCTCCTATTCTTTGTCACAGTTAGAATCCCAGTGTTTGAACCTTATAGTTTTCCAGCAATCCCTGTGTAGGCATGAGATCAGAGTAGGGGTTCAAACAAAGCAGCCACAGTGCTGAGTTGGGGGGCTGGCTATTCCCCCCTGTGCTCTCTTTTCCCACTGGAAGAATTGGAGGCTTAGTTGAGACCTCAGGTTGGTGCTGAAATGGCCTGGATTTGGGGGGAGAAGTGCAGCCAGCGTGTGGCCCCTTCTCTTCCTATGCAGTTTGTCTTGGCCTCTGAGGTGTGGGGAGTACCTCACCATCATGTTCTAGGGTTCTTTCAATGTTGTCTTGCTCTTGAATAGTTGTTCATTTGTTTTGGGAGGGGAGTGAAGTCAGGAATATCCTATGTTGCCATCTTGGTGATGTGATTCTTCATGTTCTTTTTTTTAAATAAAAAGATTATCCTTTCCCTTTAGTAATTATTTATTTAATCACATTATACTTAATAAGATAGTTGAAAAGAGGATAGGAGACCATGATTTGGCTATGGACCCATGATCATAGTGAATTGAGTTAGAAAATTAGCAAATGAGGGGATCCCTGGGTGGCGCAGCGGTTTGGCGCCTGCCTTTGGCCCAGGGCGTGATCCTGGAGACCTGGGATCGAATCCCACATCGGGCTCCCGGTGCATGGAGCCTGCTTCTCCCTCTGCCTATGTCTCTACCTCTCTCTCTCTCTGTAACTATCATAAATAAATAAAAAAATTTAAAAAAAATAAATTAAAAAAAAAAGAAAATTAGCAAATGAGCTCCAAATTTCTAGAGTATTTATTTTTATTTCTTTGTCTGATTTTTTGGCAGAGTTAATGTTATACTGTGGATCTGTTTTATTTATAGAAATTGTTTTTTTTACCCCATTTTTATGAATCTATGTGTTAAAAATTCTGACACTTGAGTTGAGGAAAAGACAAAGAGTTCAGGAGAATAAGAGTAGGGGTCTTTGTTTTGCAGCAAAGGGAGAGAAGCCCATGGATTTTAGGCTGAGAGTCTGGTGGTGGACTGACTGACATATCAGTTTCTCCACAGAGAACCTTAATTGCTTGACAAAACAGGCGTTTCCTATGAGGAGAAAAACACAATACCACCCTGAGGATTTCTATTCATAAACATAAATCCTCCTTAAAAGGAATACTGGCAATCTAGAATTTCAGATATTTAATATTTTTAATGAAATTTATCCTAATTTTCTCATTTTTGTAAGCATCTGTAACCCAACTCGATTTCTCTTTCTTTTAGATGAGACTATTACTTACCTCCAAAGAGTTATTAAATTTGCCATGGATTTAGGTTTTGGGTGCTTCTAAAATATCTCCAAACTTTTTAGGAAAGAGAATACCAAACATATGTTTTAACACAATTTTGGCACGAAAAAAGAATTTTTTTCAAAAATTGGGGATTTCAAAAAAAAAAAATTGGGGATTTCAAAACTAGAGGTTATAGCAATTTGCAGATTATTGAGAATCTTGATTATTTAATTGAATGTTTCCTTATTTAGAATACTAAACTACAACTACTTTAATTCAACCTAAGTGTATTTTATGAAGCCTATCTTCCTGCCACCTTGCCCCCCACCCATTTTTTTCCCTTAAGGGTCACTATGTTAAAAAAACAGTCAAAGCAACAAAATAGAAATGTTCTAGTTTGTCTGTGCTTAAAGTGCATTTTGAAATTTGCTTTTAATCCTCTCATGGTCATGAAGATACTCTTCAGAAGTTTCTATTTTTGTGAAAACATATTAGCTTTCTCAGACTAAAATACACTGAGCTTGATTTAGTCCCAGAAAATAACCCATATACTGGAAAATGAAGATTTCATACATCAAATAGCACCAGTGGTGCATTTTCTCAAGTCTACGTTGTGTAAACAGGACATTTTTACATTATTTTGTTCTATTCTCCATGGTATAATGTAGATGAGAAAGCCAAAGTTTTCATAAACAACTCTGTACACAGTAAAGATATTTTAATATTCCCAAACAATATTTTTGATCACTGTAATTTATTTCTGCCTGCAAACTTTTGAGTCATGTGCTTTTTTCTTTTTTGAGATCTAAACTATTTCTCATTTTCTACTTTATGTGTTCACAGGAAAACCACATAAGTCAATACTTAGCATTTGGATTCAGTAAAGGCTAAGCAAAGACAGGTGGAGCAATATAGGAAAAAGGAGTGATTTATTATTTTTATGATGTTCATTTTCTTTTTTTTAATTTTTTTTATTTATTTATGATAGAGAGAGAGAGGCAGAGACACAGGCAGATGGAGAAGCAGGCTCCATGCACCAGGAGCCCGACGTGGGATTCGATCCCGGGTCTCCAGGACCGCGCCCTGGGCCAAAGGCAGGCGCCAAACCGCTGCGCCACCCAGGAATCCCTGATGTTCATTTTCAAACTTAAAATACTAATTGTAGCTTTTCCTCAAACTACTATATCTGCTAAATATAGGCATGTTGGTTGGCATTTCTGTAGCTGAGATCTAAAAGAGAGTCTTGAATGAGTTTGTGTGTTGGTGCTTCGGAAGCCAGTTCCAGTAGTAACTGTATTCATGTTTTCATTAATTCATTACCCTCTGGTAGTAATTGTTCTATTCTGCATTGAGATTTAGGAATTTCTTTCATCCCATGTATGCTTTGGGAGAAAGCTTGAATTGCCCATCCCTTATGTTTTTTTTGCTGTGAATATATTGAGCATGTGGATGTGTGTGTGTGTGTGTGTGTGTGTGTGTGTGTGTGCACATCTTGGTCTTCTATTTAGGGCTGTGCTTTTTCTGCATATATTGTGAAAAAAATGTTTCAAGAAAGTGTTTTTTTTTTGTGTGTGAGATTTGGCATTTTTAAACTTCATTATAGATTTAAAGTCTTCCTAAAATAGAAGATGGGGAATGAAGCGACTATTTTCCAGTTTATGCTCTTTTCTATAAACCTAACTGCAGAATAAACCTAAATTTGTTAATTATCGAGCATCTTATTTTTTATTAAGTGCATATTCATAAATAAGTCCTTGTAGAAAGAAGGGTATCTAGTTGTTTTCTTCTTAGTAAACTGGATTTTTATTGTCATCTTCATATTGTCCTCAAGTTATAATTTAGACACTGTTTGGCAGTGAACAAACACAGTCCCTCGACAGAAGTGATTGTAAAAGACTGGAATGAGAAGTTGTTGAGGTAAAAGTTTCATCGTTACTGTGACATAAAACCAAGAAATGGAGAAAAAGTCCATTCCTTCCCATTTATGGAGTCACTGATCACTGACTGGGGGAAAATATATATTTTTTGTAGACAAGTAAAATCTGGTAAATAACCCATGGTATTTTGAAGAATCTTTGCTGTAGATAATTATGTTGCTGGATTAGAGAAATTCAGGTGAGTAGAAATAAATAATAAAACATAAAGTATATACTATGGAGTCAAGACAAAAAATAAAAGATTTTTCTTATTTGAAAATTCTATTGAGAATAAGATCCATATTTAATAAGAAAGTATTTTTCTATGATTATTCAAGATTAAATTTCAATAAGTTACATTATCAAGGATGTCTATGGAGAGAGTAGTTTTTTTTCCTGTGCCTTTTCTTTGAGCTCCTTTGGATTTTATTTTTCTGCAAGATCATTGTTCTTCACTCTAAAAGTTATAAATTAGAACTATAAGGGGCATTTTTTGTTTTTGTTTTTGCTTGTATGTCAGAACTTCTCAAGTCTTTTTCTTTTCTCCCGTAAGTATCGCTCTGGTCCATTTTGTTTCTATTTTCATACTAGCAGTGTGTATGAAAAGTATAAGAAGAGACAATGATCCTCCCCTAGTCAACACCAAGTTTCCTTAGCAGCCCATGTCTCCTTGCCTTGCAGAACTTTACCATGTAGATAGTGAAATTTACATTAGATTTTCGTAGAAAATTGCTGAACCTTACAAAAAAGTCTCCTTTAGTTTAGTTTTGTTTTTTTATCTTTTTTTTTTCAGTTGAGGTAAAAGTTTCAGTGTATGGAAAGCTGCCCGTGGCACACGCGCCCCCGTGTTCCCTCCCAGGAGCTCCCGAGGCCCCTCCCTCGGTGCCCACCCGCCTCTCCCCACCCCTGCAGAAGCCCGGACTGGAGCCCGCAGCACCTCCACAGTCCCCCCACCCTGCAGCAAGAGGTGACCCCAGCCGCGGGGCTGAGCTGGGGGGACAGAGACATCGCCTGTTTGCAAAGCTGACAGCCTTCGGTGCAGTACCATCTCAGAGAAACTTCCTTTCAAACAATGCTTTCTGGAGCTACAGACCAGCTTGGGCATAAGAAAGGGGCTTTGCAAGAAACTTCAGATCACATCTGACATGGTTTTCTACGGTCATCAGGTCAGCGTTTGAAGTTGCCGTCTCCAAGCAACTCAACTCAGTAAGGAAGGGAAGGCTTTATGCGGGTTCACACCTTCTCATAAAGCCTCACATACACACGAGAAAGATCTTAGACCTATTAAAGCCAAAACTGGAAGATTCCATAACACTGAGTTTATTTATCTTTTTTAATTTTTATTTATTTATGATAGTCACAGAGAGAGAGAGAGAGAGAGGCAGAGACACAGGCAGAGGGAGAAGCAGGCTCCATGCACCGGGAGCCCGACGTGGGACTCGATCCCGGGGCTCCAGGATCGCGCCCTGGGCCAGAGGCAGGCGCCAAACCGCTGCGCCACCCGGGATCCCTGGATTCCGTAACACTGAGTTTTAAAGAAAACCTGCAGGCGCGGAACCAGAGCAGCAGATCAACCAGAGCAAGGGACACTGCAGAGTTCCGGCGGGTGCGACTTCGCTGGTTTTGTCCTGATGTGCGAGTCCAGCGCTCAGTCTGAGTCGCTGCAGTGGAGCTGGATCCGCCGAACTGCTGCTCCCGGACCGAGGAGCTGCTGCTGCTGAGCCGGGCGGCCCTCCCGAGGGCGCAGAGCCCGCTTTCTCCTCCTTGGCAGGCTTCTCGTTGTTGTTCAGCTGCCCACGGACGTCCTGCCGCGCGTCTCCGACTCCTTCCTTTCCGGAGCTAACTCCTCCTTGGACTTGGCCGCCTGCTTCTTCCCGCTCGTGGAGAAAGGCTCCCTTGGCTTTTCCTGTCAACAACACTTGACGCATCTCTCTAGCTCCCGCACAGTGGTGGGTTTCAGAGGCTCAAAGTCAATCTCTCTCTGCTCAGGCCTGGGTCCCTGAGCGAGGGCTCCGGGACTGGATGAAGTGGACCCCGCAGCCCCGTGTCCCCGGGCAGCCGGGTGGTCTAGGCTGAGCTGGCGCCCTCGGCCTAGCTCACGGGCAGGCCTTGCTCCTCCTCTCCGGGTCGTCGAGGCCGATGCCTGCTTGCCGCCCTGCTTCGGCTGCCTGCTGGCCTGGCCGCGCTGCCGGCCTTCTCAGCGGGAGCCCTCTTCGGTTGGGCCTGCTTGGCGGCGGGGCCCCCTTGGCCTTCTCGTCCTCAGACTTGGCCTTGTGCCTCTCCGTGTCCTCGTCTTCGTCCGCGTCCTCCTCCTTCTCCTCCTTTCCCTTCGGCTCCTTCTTCCTCTCTGGCTTGTTCCCGGGCCCGCGACAGGGCGGCGAGCTGCTCGTGCACAGCCTTCAGCTGCTCCTGCAGCTCCGCCAGCCGGGCCCGCTCCTGCTCCTCCTCCTCCTCCTCCTCCTCCTCCTCCTCCTCCTCCTCCTCCTCTTCCTCCTCCTCTTCCTCCTCCTCCTCCTCCTCCTCCTCCTCTTCCTCCTCCTCTTCCTCCTCCTCCTCCTCCTCCTCCTCCTCCTCCTCCTCCTCCTCCTCCTCCTCCTCCGAGCTCTCCTCGCTGCTGCGGCTGCTCTCGGCGCCCCTGCTCAGCACGGGGGCTGCGGGCGCAGGCAGGGCCGGCGCCTCCCCCGGCTCAGCCGGCATCTTAGCAAACCGCACCTCAAACACGGCCGCAGCTTCCTGGCCACGGCCACCACCTTGTGGCCTGGGGGTTGTACTGGTAACAGCTGGAGAACATGAACCGGATGTCAGCAGCGAAGCCCTGCGCGTCTGGGCACTCGCGACTGTCCGTCTTCTTGACAGTGCTGAGGTCCATCGGGTGCTCGGTGACGTCGTGGTAGTCGTGCAGCTCCAGGGCCTCGGCGTCCACCGGCTGGAGAAGGGCCAGGCGCAGGCCGCACGCTTCTTGCACGGCCTTTCCTCGAGGACGCTGTCACAGTGCCGCGAGTGCTCGGCAGCTCGCCCTTCCGGCCCGCATGCTGAGGCACCTCGCCGTCCTCTAGACCCTTCCAGGGCGGTGCGATGGGGCGGCCCCCACTCTCTCGCCGAGCCCCCACCTCGGCCTGCTTGGGGTCTGACGATGGCGGCGGCGATTCGCTCCGGCTCGCGGATGGAGTGGGCGTCGTGGTGGCTGCTTTCCGCTTTGCACCCTTTTCCTTGACGACAGGCGCTGTGGGAGGGACCACAGGGATGGATGATGGGCGTCGAGGGAGGGGGTGGGGCGGCGGCGGGGGCGCAGGGACCGACGTGATGTTTGCGGTAATGGTTGGCAGAGGGGGGGCAGCAATGACAGGCGTCTGGAGACAGTGGGGGGACGCTCTGGAAGGGGGTTGCTGGGGAGACAGAGGACACGGCCACCACTTGCTGCCCACCTGCACTCCGGGTTCCTGCGCCGCGTTCCGGCCTTTGCCCTTCGGAGCAGGGGGTAATAATTCAACTTCGTCCTGGGGCACCTGGGCCACTCTCTGCAGAAAAATTTTCTCTAAGGCTTGGGCCGTTAGCACTGTGTCATCTGTGGGCTTGTTGTAAATGTAACAATTTGTAAACATGGTGTGGAAGTCCTGCACGCATTCGCTGGCGCTCCAGTAATAATTATTTTCTAGTCTCTTCTGAATAGTCCCCATATCCATTGGGTGTTTATGATTTTATGGTAATCGGGCAAGTTTAGCTTGATTGCATCCACGGGCTGGTAGAAGGGCCAGGCGAGCTGGTGATTCCAGGGCGTCTTTACCACCACGTTCTGCGGTACTGCAGCTGCTTGGTCTTGCGGCCAGGCTTGGCGGGGTTGGAGACCTCCCGCGGGTTCCCCGGGATCCCCGCGGGCGCGACCGTCCTGGTGGTGGACATCCTCCGCGGCTCGCTCACTGGCCGTCACAGCAGCGGCTCAGGGAGGCCCTCGCTTCCACTGCGCTCCTTTTGGAGGCCTGACATCCCCTTTGTAGGCCCAGCCAGGCAGCACTTGGCCTCGGCGGCTCCGACGGCCGTCCCTCCGCTCCCTATATAGATTCTGGATAACAGTTCTTTATTAGATGGTTCTTTTGTAAATATTTTCTCCAACTCTGTGCTTTGTCTTCTTATTCTCTTGACATTGCTGTTTGCAGAACAGAAAATTTTAATGGAGTCCAGTGTATCAGTTATTTCTTTCATGGATTATGCCCTGGTGTTGGATCAAAATCATAGCCATACCCAAGTTCACCTGCATTTTCTCCTACATTATCTTGCAGAGGTTTTATAATTCTGCATTTTATATTTAGAACTGTGATCTGAGTTTATATTTGTGAAGGATGTGAAGTCTGTGTCTGGACTCAGTATTTTTGCATGTGGTGTCCAGTTTTACATTATCATTTGTTGAAAATACTGTCCTTTTCTTTCACTGTGTTGTCTAGTCCTTTGTCAAGATCCATTGACTATATGAATCTCATTAACTTTTAAAAGGATGTGATAGAATGAATTTGAATAGCTAAGTGAACATAAATGGGAGGTTCCAAACAGAAGAAATGGACTGTGGTAAGGCATTAAAATGAGTGAGGAGGAAAGTAATCTTGATTTATTAAAGAAACTGTGATAGTTTGAGCTTATGTGCAAGAGAAGCATAGAGATTGTTGAGTATTAGCTTAACCATGGTAAGGATTATTATACTAAATAATACGAAAGCCATTTAAGGATTTTAATGCAATTGCATGAATTTTAAAGGTCTTTAAATGTTTATACTTTGGCAGTGTGTAGAATGTATTGAAGGGGAAAGTAGGGAAATAATGGTTTCAGTTGGGAGGCTTTAAGAGGAAAGGTAAGAGATTATCATGAACAGAAATGACATGGAAGAGATAGGTCATAATAAAAATTTAATAAGTAGAATAAAGAAACGCTTGGCTGAGTTTTGGGAGAAAGGGAAAAGGGATGTTTTAAGTAATACTCCTGAATTTTTATCTTGACTTATAAGATATAGAGTGGGGGGGGGGAGCAGGAGGGAGGGAGGAGATCATTACTTTTTTTTGACACTAATAAGAGAACAGTGCATTAGAGAAACAAAATTTGGATTTATTGACGTAAATAATTGAAGCTTTGATACTGTACTGGATTTACCTGGGTGAGAGGAAGGTCCAGTGTTCTTAACTAAAACTTTGACATGGCGGCACCACTTTAAATTTTCCATTCTAGCTGAAGTCTGAAAAATGAAGTCTCCTCTTTTCAAAGGAGAGAGGTTGTTAAGTGTAAATATAAATAAGGATAAAGGGTCAAATACTAAACCCTAAGGAGAAGCTCATAATTAAGGAAATGTAAGGAAAGATAAGCCTTTGGAAAAAAATTAGAAGTGGATGAACTATTAAGTAGGGTTGTTTTGGGATACCAGCAAATAGGTCTAACTCTTAAACAGAACCAAGAATTTGATGAAAATGAGAAAGGAGAAAATTTCATATTAGAAAAAGGAATGTCACTAGTGCTCGTTTTTTGAGTACCTGCTATATATCATGCATGATCTGAGATCCCACAGTAAGCAAAGATGCAGATATTCCTCTGCTGTCAGAGTCTGCTTCCTAACTGGGGAGAGACTGAACCTATAATAAATGAGTAAATTACATCTTTTTGAAGGGCATAATGCTGAAGGAAAAAAAAAAAGTCCTGGTAAGGGTAATGGGGAAATGATGTGGTTGGCAGAGAACTTTGCAAACTTAAATAGGGTGGTCATAGTAGATCTCAATGACACAGTGATTTAAAGCAAAGACTTGAAAAGATAAGGAAATAAATCTTAAGGCTATTTTAGGTAAAAGTGTTCCAGGCACAAAGAAGGAATTGAAAGGGGAGCATATTTGGTGAGTTGAGCAATAGCAAGGGGACCAGTGTGGCTGGAGGAGAGTGTTTATGGGGAAAAAATAATAGGATTTGAGGTTAAAGGAAGAAGCAACCCATCCAGAGCTACAGTCCTCAATCTTGGCTTCTTTGGAGAAGCTACATAGAGAGCTTCTAAAACTCTGGATGCCATGACCAATTGGGTTACAATCATTGGGAGGTGGAACTCAGGCCCCCCATGTGACTATAACATGCAACCAAGGTTCACAATCTGTCTGCTAAGACCTTAGGAGTCTCTAAGAAAAACTTATGTTTGAATGTTTGAAGGAAAAGCTCAGAAGATCATTCCTGGTTGTATTACATTGGAGATGCCAGTTAGATATTCAGGAAAATATGTATTTTTTAAATATATATTTTTAAAGATTTTATTTTTGTGTGTGTGTGAGAGAGAGAGAGAGAGACAGAGAGAGAGAGAGAGAGAGGCAGGCAGAGACATAGGCAGAGGGAGAAGCTAGCTCCATGCAGGGAGCCCGATATGGGACTTGATCCCGGGGCTCCAGGATCACACCCTGGGCTGAAGGTGGTGCTAAACCGCTGAGCCACCTGGGCTGCCCAGAAAAAAAATGTCTAATAGAGAATTAGATATATGAATCTGGAGTTCAAGGAAGAGGTTCAGGCTGGAGATACAGATTGGTGAGACATCAGCATAGAGATGACACTTAAATCCTGCAACTAGAAGAGTTCTCTAAAGTAATGAAGATAGAAGATCAAAGATCTAGAAACAAGGTCAAAGGAAGAACCAGCAGAGATGAAGAAAGGAACAATGAGGAAAGAAGGAAGGAAATTCAGAAAATTTACTGTCTTGAAAGGCAAGTTCTCAGTGTTTCAGGATAGTGGAAAACCTGGTTAACTGTCACATATTGCTGATAGACCAAGATGAGGACTGCGAATTGACTTCGGATACAATGTTATGAAGTAATTGTGGATCTTAGCAAGAGGAGAAAGCTTGATTGGAGGGAGCTCAAGAGAAAATTGGAAAGTTATAATTTTCATCAACCTCTAAGACTTCATTTAATAAAACTGAGAAATGAGGTGGTGGCTCTTACATGAAATGGGGCCAAGAGAGTTTACCAACATGTTTCTCTAGGCTTGTGGAAGAGGTGTGGAGAATAAAGAAGGATAGTGTGCGTGATGCAAGAGGGGGGAGGATTTTCTGGAGAGATGGAGTTGTTGAATAGCCAAGAGAGGATGTGACCCAGTATATGAGTAGAGAATGGCCTCTGCTAGGAACCCAAACAATTTATCTGTGGTAACAGAGGAGTGATGGAGTATACAGGGGTAGACTCTGCAAGGTGGGGAGCTGTGGTGGTGATCACTATGGAAATTTTGCCTTGGAAACTAGGACTAATGGAGAAATAGAAGATTCTTGGGTGATACTAAAGACTCTGATAGTGGCGGGGGGAGAAGCACATTCCCCCCCTCCCTCACTGGATTAATGACTCCCAACTTGGACCTCTAGGGTCCTTCAGGAAAGAGGAGTCAGTAGGAGGCTACTGCAAATATTTCAAAAAAGCAAGTGACAATTGTATCTTTTCATCTCTTTTCACTTTTATTGAGAGATAGTTGACATACATCACTGAATGAGGTTTAAGGTATACATCATAGCGCCTTCCTTTCTTTAGTTTACCTAATTGTGAGAATACAATATATAATGCGTAAACAAAGTATGTATTAGTTGACTGTTTATGCTATTAGTAAGGCTTCCAGTCAACGGTAAGCTATTAAGAGTCTGCCTCTTAATTTTGGAAAGTCAAATTTTATATGCAGATTTTCAACTATGTGGAGGATCACACCTCGTTGTTCAGGAGTCAACCATATATGCCACAACTGCTCTAACCATTCCTCCATCATTGGACACTTCGATTGTTTCCCTGTTTCTGCTATTATAAATAATGCTGCTGTGTATCGGGAGGTTCATTTATCTTTTCTTGTGTTTTCAATTCCTTTGGATACATTCCCAGAAATGGACTGTAACTAGTTCTATTTTTAATTTTTGAGGAGCCTTCATTCTGTTTTCCACAGTGGCTGTACCAGTTTACAACACACACCGCCCCCAAGAGTGCACAAGGGTTCCCTTTCCTCTACATCCATACCAGCATTTGTTATCTTTTGTCTTTTGGATGATGGCCATTCTAACAGGCATGAGGTGGTATCTCATTGTAGTTTTAATTTGTATTTCCCTAATGACTAGAAGTGTTGAACATCTTTTCATATACCTGTTGCCTATCTGTGTATCTTTTTTTGAAAAATGGTTATTAGGTTTTTTGCTCATTTTTAAATTGGGTGATTTTTCTGCCATAGAGTTATGTGCATTATTTATTTGGTTTGGCTATTAATCCCTTATCAGATATATGGTTTGTGAATATTTTTTCTCTGTTCTGTAGGCTGTCTTTTCAATTAGTTGATGGCTTCCTCAGGTGTGAAGAAACTTTTTAGTTTGATGTATTCCCACTTGTCTATTTTTTATTTTTTGGTTACATTTTAGGTGTGATTTCCAAAATATAATTACCAAGACCAGTGTCAAGGAGCTTTTATCCTGTGTTTTACTTCTAGGAGTCTCATGGTTTCAGGTCTCACAGTTAAGCATTTATTTAATTTTGAGTTAATGTTGTGAGTGGTGTAAGCTATGGGCCCAGTTTCATTCTTTTACATGTGAGTATCCATTTGCTGCAACATCATTTATTGAAGAGACAATTCTTCATTGAGCATTCTTGACTCGCTTGTCAAATATTTGTTGACCATATATGCTTGGATTTGTGTCTGAATTCCTTATTCCATTGTTCTCTTTGCTTCTGTGCCAGTACTCTACTGTTTTAGTGACCATGGCTTTATAATAAATATAAAAAATCAGGAACAATAATGCCTCATGCCTTGTTCTTTCTCGGGATTTCTTTGCTTTTTTTTTTTTTTTTTTTTTTTTTTTTTTGCTTCATATAAATTTTAGGTTTTTTTTTTTTCGAATTTTGCTAAAATAAAAAAAGCCACTGGAATCTCAATAGGGACTGCATTGATCTATAGATGGTTTTTGGTAGTATTGACATTTTAATAATAGTGATTCTTGCAGTCCAGTAACATAGGATACCTTTCCATTTTTTAAAAGACTTTATTGATTTATTCATGAAAGATACAGAGAAAGAAACAGAGACACAGGCAGAGGCAGAGGGAGAAGCAGGCTCCATGCAGGGAACCCAACGTGGGACTTGATCCTGGGTCTCCAGGATCACACCCTGGGCCGAAGGTGGCACTAAACTGCTGAGCCACCTGGGCTGCCCTATCTTTCCATTCATTTATGTCTTCTTCAATTGCTTTCATCATTGTCTTACAGTTGTTAGCATAGATCTTTCACTTCCTTAAATTTATTCCTAAGTATTTTATTGTTTTTCATGCAATTATAAATTGGATATGTTTCTTTATTTCCTTTTCAGAAAATTTGTTATTATAGAAATTTTATTTTGTATGTCAATTTTGTGTCTTACAACTTGGCTCAATTTGTTGATTATTTTAACAGTTTTTTTGTTGAATATTTAGGATTTTCTCTATACAAAAACATGTTATTTGCAAACAGAGACCATTTTACTTCTACCTTTTGAATTCTGATGCCTTTTCTGTTTGTTGACTAATTGCTCTAGCTAGGACTTTTAGTACTATATTGAAGAGGAGTGGTGAGAGTGGGCACCTTATCTTGTTCCTGATTTTGGAAGAAAAGCTTTCAACCTTTCACCATTGAGTGTGACATCAGCTATGGGCTTGTCAATATGGCCTTTATTATTTTGAGGCATGTTACTTCCATACCTCATTTGTTAACTGTTTTTTTCATGAATGACTGTTGGATTTTGTCAAATGCTTTTTCTGTGTCTATTGAGATGATAATAGGATTCTTTTCTTTCACTCTATTAATGTGATGTATCACATTGATCGATTTCCATATTTTGAGCCATCCTTTCATCCCAGGGATAAATCCAAGTTGATTATGGTGAATGGTCCTTTTAATAGGCTGCTGATATCTTTTCTAGTATTTTGCTGAGAATGTTCACATTTATAATCATCAGGGATATTGGCCTATAGTTTTCTTTTTTAGTAGGGTTCTCATCTGTCTTTCAGCATGAAGATAGTGCTGACCTCATAAGGCTTATTGGGAATGTTCTCTGCTTTTTGTTTTTTTGGAGAAGTTTGAGAATATTGGTATATTAATTCTTAGAAGTTTGGTAAAATATACCAGTGAAGCCATCTGGTTCTAGGCTTTTCTTCATAGGAACTTCTTTTTCTGTTTTTTTTTTCTTTTTTCTTTTTTCTTTTTCTCTTTCTCTTTCTTTCCTTTGTTCTCTGTTTCCTTCCTTCTTTCCTTCCTTCCTTCCTTCCTTCCTTCCTTCCTTTCTTCCTTTCTTCCTTTTCTGATTCACTCTCCTTACTAGTAATTAGTCTATTTATTTTCTATTTATTCCTGATGCCATTTTAGTAAGTTGTATGTTTCAAAGACATTTTTTTATATCTTCTCAGTTGTCAGTTTCCTGGTGTATAGTTGTTTGTAGTAACCTTGTATGAATTTTTGTACCTTTGTGGTATTCATTGTAATATCTCCCTTTTCACTTATAATTTTGTAATTTGAGTTCTTTTTTTTTCCTGTTAAAATGTATCAATTTTGTTTATCTTTTCAAAGAAACAACTATTAGTTTGGTTAACTTTTCTATTGTTTTTAATTTCTCCATTTCATTTATTTCTGCTCTAATCTTCATTGTTTTCCATTTTCTTTGCTAACTTTGGGCTCAGTTATTTTCTGGTTCATTAAGGATAGAGTTAGGTTATTTATTTGGAATATTTCTTGCCTTTTAATGTAGACATTTATTGGTATGAACTTTCCTCCTAGAAATGCTTTTGCTTCACCCCTTAATTTTTGTAATGTTTCCATTTTCATTTGTCTCAAGGAACTTTTATTCCCCCCATTTTTTTTTGGATTCATTGATTGTTCAGGAATGTGTTATTTAATTTCTGAGTATTCATGAATTTTCCTGTTTTCCTTATTTTCAACTTCTATTGTCTTTTTTTAAAAAAGGTTTTATTTATTTATTTATTCATGAGAGAGAGAGAGAGAGAGAGAGATGCAGAGACACAGGAGACGGAGAAGAAGGCTCCATGCAGGGAGCAGCATGCAGGACTCAATCCCAGGTCTCCAGGATCACGCCCTGGGCTGAAGGCGGCGCTAAACTGCTGAGCCACCCGGGCTGCCCTCAACTTCTTTTCACATCATTGTGGTCAGAGAAAAATATTTGATATGGTTTTAATTTTCTCAAATTTGGTATGGCCTGTTTTATGGCCTACCATATAGTCTATCCTAGACAATGTTCCATGTGCACTTAAGAAGAATGTGTTTGGCTGTTATTGCACAGAATGTTTTGTATACGTCTAAGTCCATTGGGCCTCTAGCATTGTTCAAATCTGCTATTAACTTATAGATTCCTTGGATAATCTACTATTGTTGAGCGTAACATGTTAAAGTCTTTAACTGTTATTGTATTAGTGTTTATTTCATCTCTTACCTCTGTTCTTTTTTGCTTTATTTATTCGGATGCTTTGATGTTGGTTCCATAAATATCTAGTTGTTATATCTTGTTGATGTGTTGACCTTTTTATCATTAAATAATGACCTTTTTGTTCTCTCTTTTTATAGTTTTACTTTGTTTTTTTCTTTTTTTCACATATTTTACTTATTTACTTGAGAGAGGGAGGGAGAGCATGAGTAGGGGTAGAGGGAGAGGGAGAAGCAAATTCCCTGCTGTGGACCCTGGGGATCATGACCTGAGCCCAAAGCATACACTTAATTAACCGAGCCACCCAGGTGCCTCTCTTTTTTATGATTTTAAAGCCTCTTGGTTTGATATAAATGCAGCTATTCCTGCTTTTTTTTCTCATTACCATTTTCTTGAAATATCTCTTCCTTTCCCTTTAGTTGCAGTCTATGTGTGTCTTTGAGGCTAAAATATTAGGTCTTTCTTTCTTTCTCTTTTAAATTCATTTAGCTATTCTGTCTGTCTTGGTTGGAGAAGTATTTACATTTAAAGTAGCTATTGATAGATCAGGACTTATTTTTGCCCTTTAAAAACTTGCTTTTGGGATGCTGGGTGGTCTGTGGTTGAGCATATGTCTTTGGCTCAGGGCGTGACCCTAGGGTCCTGTGATCGAGTCTTGCATCTGGCTCCCCATGGGGAGCCTCCTTTTCCCTCTGCCCATGTCTCTCCTTCTCTCTCCATGTCTAAATGTTTTCTAGTTGCTTTGGAGATGTATTGTTCCATGTTTTCTTTTTTGTTTTAATGTATTTTGGTACTAGTATCCTTTGCCTTCTTTGTCCTGTTCTTTTGTGTGATTGCTACAGTTTTTTCCTTTGTGGTTTTCATGGGCTTACATAAAACATCTTAAAATCACAAACCCTATTTTAAGCTGATAACAACTTTACTTCCTGAAATTCCTAAAGTTGATACTTCTACTTCTTCTCCCCCTCATATTTTAGGTAATTTCTTATAAAATTTACATATTTTTGTATTTGTAACTAATAACAATTACTGTAGTTATTGTATTTTTACTACATTTATTTTAACTTTTAAACTAGAGTTGTAAGTGAATGATGTACCACCATCACCATATTACAGAATCTAACCTTAACTGTTTACTATTACCAGTGAGTTTTATACTTTCTTTTTTTAAACTTTATTTATTTATTCATGAGAGACACACAGAGAGAGAGGCAGAAACATAGACAGAGAGGTAGGCTCCATGCAGGGAGCCTGATGTGGGACTTGATCCCTGGACTCCAGGATCATGCCCTGAACCACAAAGGCAGACGCTCAACCACTGAGCCACCCAGGCATCCCTATACTTTCTTTTTATATTTTTATAAGGCTTATGTTTTACTTTTACTCAGAATTCCCTTAATTCCCTTAGTGTTTCTTAGAAGGCAGGTGTAGTGGTAATGAACTCCCTCATCTTTTGTTTGGGAAAAGTCTATTTCTCCATTTCTAAAGGACAGCTCTGCTGGGTATAGAATTCTTAATTATTCTTCAATATTTTGAATATGTCATCCCATTTTGTCCTGCCCTAAAAAGTCTTTGTTGAGAAATCTGCTTATAGTCATAGAAGTTCCCGTGTATGTACTTTTCTCTTTTTTCCTTAATGCTTTTAAAATGGTTTCTTTGGCTTTGACAATTTAATTGATCCTTTTTGGTACAGCTTTTTTCAAAGTCAGCCTATTTCAGGTACAGCCTTTTTCAAAGTCAGCCTATTTCAAGTCTTTTGAGCCTTATGGTTCTGTATGTTCATTTCTCTTCCCAGGTTTGGGAAATGTTTAACCACTATTGCTTTCAGTTTGCTTCTGCCCTTTCTCATTCTCTTTTCCTGGAATTCCCATTGTATTTATGAGTCCCTTAGGATTTTTTCACTCTTTCTCATTTTATCTTTTTGTTTCTCTGACTGGATAATTTTTCTATGTCTTATATTTTTAGGTCACTAATTCTTTCCTTCTGCATGGCTAAGTGTACTTTTGAAATTCTATTAACTACTTCAGCTCAATTACTATTTTTTTTAACTCTAGGATTTCTCTTTATTTCTGGGTTTGTTGTTGTTTTTTTTTTTCTGGTTGCTATTTCTTTGTCAAACTTCTTGTTGTTTTCATGGATTATTTTCCTAATTTCATTTAATTGTCTATATGTTATTGTAGTTACCTAAAGTTAAGAAAATTATTATAAATCTGATAGTTCCTAGATCTTCATTTTTTTAGGGTCAGTTTTTAGAACTTTATTAGATTCCTTTTTTTAAAGATTTTATTTATTTATTCATGAGAGAGAGAGAGAGAAAGATGCAGAGACACAAGCAGACTGCATGCAAGGAGCCTGATGCGGGACTTGAACCTGGGAATCCAGGATCACACCCTGAACCAAAGGCAGGTGCCCAACCACTGAGCCACACAGGCGTCCCTATTAGTTTCCTTTGATGGTCTCATATTTACTTGGATTTTGTTATCTTTGATTTCTTACATTGGTATCTGCACACTTGAATAATTTGGCTCCTCTTCTAGACTCTATAGATTTGCTTTGGCAGAGATAGATCTTCAATAGTCACCTCAGTTTAAGTCACTGGGCAGGTGGTACCTGCTATTATGGTCTAGTTTTTGGCAAGGCAACTTTCCAAGCTCTAAGTTTGGGTATAGGGAAAGAGGTGGAAATCTGTAGGATGGGCCCCCCCCAGTTGCATGAATTTTCCATCTGGCTTACTAGATGGTCTGAACTGGGTACTATATTTAGTAGACAGGGCTGTAAATTCATTTCCCTTCACTAGCAGGGGAGGACCCAGTGTCCACATGGCTCATTTGAGGGTACCTGAATCAACACAAGAGTGTGCACTGAATTTCTTGGTCATCTGCTCTGCAGATGTAGAAAGCCATGGGCTGTTCTCTCTTTTCAAGTGCAGCTAGAAGCAGAGCTTTTGGATGGCCTGTACAGCAGCTCCCCATGTGGTCTTGTTAAGTTCCCAGGTCACAAAAGCTGAAGGCTATATTAATATAATTGGGGCCATGAATTAGTTTCTCTGCCCAGGAGCAGTGGGAAGGGCACCTTTAAAGGCAATAAAGCTCTTTGTGTGTTATCTTATCCTGACCTGTGTCCCAAGTTCCCTGGCCAAATATGAGCCACTGGCTTTGTTCTGCTCACTGTTGTATATGCCTGTCTGTCTCTTGGCTACAGTATTGCTGGCTTTTTGTAGCTCCCTTTTTTCACCAGCCCTTCTGGTCAGGTGGGGCTGGGAGATGCTATCCTCAGTGGTGGGGCTGTTTTAGTTCCCTTTTCTGAATGGGATGGAGAGGTGCTGCTCCAGGCTTCTCTGCTTTTCTGTCTTTTGACTCAGTAAGAGCCAGAAGCTACTCTCTACCTTGGCTATGAGTTAATTCCTCTGCCTAGGTACAGCAGGCCACCCCTCGACACCTGGTACTGGCTTTGCTCTAGACAGTTAGCTCTGCCTTTCTGCTTATTGGCTTACACATTGTTGGTTACAGAGCTTCCAGATATCCTTGCCAGCCCTTCTGGTCAGATGGGGCCTGGGAGCCACAGTGGGTGTGGCTGTGTTTCAGGTTACTTGCTTGGGTGGGGTTTGGAGGGGTGCCTCCTGGCCTTGCTCACATGTTCTCCAAACGAGTTTTTCTTATGGGTGAGGCCATGACGCACCCTCAGCCTTCGCTGTGAATTAATTCCCCTGCCTGGGTGCAGCAGGGGAATTTTTCATACCCTGTACTGGCTTTGCCTCGGGGACTGTCCGAACCACCCACACACCTCTTGGTTGGAGTATTGCTGAGCTAAACAGCTTTTAGGTTTTCTTGTCAGTGCCCTCTGGCAAGATGGACCAGAAGACAGTTTCCCCAGCAAATGGAGCTACAACTTCTTGCTTGGATACAGTTTCTAGAGTCAGCAAAACTTGTATGAGAACCCAAATCAAGCAGATATGTACTCCAGTGAGTTCTCTGGTCACAGTTTGTCCCAGACTTGGTTCTGGTGATGAGCAAAGCTGTTGGTTGGGGCCACTACTTGGATTACTAATCACTTAGGGAGTTGTAGTCATGAATTGCATCTGCCAAGATCTGTGTGTTGGTTATTGCAAGCCTCACAGTTTCCCCTGCAATTCTCATGGCACGAGACCAGAGTAGGGGCTCTCATGAAGTAATCTGCAGTGGTGGTGGTGCTGATTGTCCCCTTGAGTTCTCTTCTTTTGGGGGGAACTGGAGGTTCAGGGAAGACCTTTCCATGTGGTGTTGCTCCTGTCTGGGAGAAAGACAAAGTAGTCAGAATGGAGTTGCTTCTCTTACGCTTCTAATACAGTCTATCTTGGTCTCTGTGATGCAGGGGATGTTTCAGTATCATCTCTATTCTAGGATTTTCTCAGCTGTGTCTTGTTCATCAGTAGTTGTTTTTCTGAAGGGGAATAAAGCAGAAATGACCTATGTCAGCATCTTGGTGATGCCACTGTCTCTTAAATTTTCAGAGTTAGCAAGAATCTAAATTTATCTTCTTTGGGATACACACATACATACACTATATATTTTGGGCTATATATACACATACATAAATTGTGATATATGTATACACATAGTTCCATATATGTATATATAGAAATATAAATTAACTCAGGCTCATCAGGATCTCATAATTATATTTGGATTGTGAAATTTCATTAATTTAACATGTTAATTAACATGTTAATAATGGTAGTCATGACTATATTTGATTAGGTTAGTTTAAACAGATAGCTTCATATCTTAAGATCAACTGATTAGTAGCCTTAGTTACATTGGCAAAACTCCTTTGCCATGTAACATAACTTAATAATGTTATAACAGCAGGGGTTGGAGACCATGAGGGCTATGTTACAAATCTGCTTACTGTAATTTAATCGCTGGTCCCTGTGATTCCTCTCATATACAAAATGCATTCAACTTTTCCCATGATTTCCAAGGACCTCACTCCATTATAGCCACAATAAAAAGCCCAAATCTTCAATTAAATCTAGTCTCTCTGTAAGTCTAGAAATCATCACGCAAATTATCAGGTAAATGTAGTATATCTCCTAGACACAATTCCTTCCATCTGTTGACCTGTGAAATTAACTATAGAGTTATCTGCTTCCAAAATTCTTAACATATAATCATAAGATTGACATCAGGATAACACCTGACATTTTAGTTAAAAAGGAGAGGGAGAATGGAAGGTAGAAAAAGAAGTCATTGGTTCAAAGCAGTTTTGAAATGTAGCTGGGAAAACTTGAGCTGGAGTTCTTTAATTTGGTTGTTAGATATGGGTTCTTACTTCTGTTGTCTGGACTCTTGGTTCCACCTTCTGAGTCATTCTCCCTTTTGCATGAAAAGTAGTATGTGTTTTCTTAGCAGTAACTAGAACCCCTAATCTGCAACCATCTTCCTTTTTTAGCTACTTCCTACCATTTTTAGCTCTCTTCCTGTGTTTCTACCATTCCATCAATATACCAGTGTTACCAGTACCTACAATCTGCTGATCATACCAACACTTCAGTGTCTCTCATCCTTTCATATCTGACTTCCCTTCTTAGGCAGTTTAAATTCCATTGCTTCATATTGGAATGACTGCCTTACGTCGACCTTCAACTTCCTTGTTGTCCTTTGATAGTCACTAAAGCACTAACAGATTTTCATAAAAATGTTTATTTATTCATTCGAGAGACACAAAGAGACAGAGAGAGAGGGAGAGACAGGCTCCCTGCAGGGAGCCTGATGTGGGACTCGATCCTGGGTCTCCAGGATCACACTCTGGGCTGAAGGCAGTGCTAAACTGCTGAGCCACCTGAGCTGCCCAGCACTAACAGATTAACTGTGCCTCTCAGCCCCCTCAGCTGCCCAGCTGAATGTGGCTGGGGAAGAAAACAAAGCAGTGTTGTCTGTCCTCACTGTATATGGATGATCACTGCCTTAATTTTGTTCTTGTACTTCCGAGGAATCATTGTATTTCTCTACTCCATTCACTCACCCATTTACCTCAGGGTATAGCACATTTTTTTCCTGTCTTTAATATCCATCTTCAGCGTTCGTGTCCCTAGCCTCAGCTGATGATCTTATATATTATTTCACTGAGAAAATAGGAACAATCAGAAAGATTTTAGTAAGCTCCAACAAGCCTTCAACCTATCTACAAACTCTCTTTTCTCCTTTATCCTGGATAAACTGTCCATGCTCCCAGCAATTGTCACCCCTTTCTCCTGTAAGTAGAACCCATGCCTGCCTGACATGACTCCAGAGACTTTTCTATTGGCCTAAAGACAGTTTTTGTATCTCACATCTTAAAAAAAATGTTTTTCTCTCCATCCTAATTCTTCCTCAGCTATCACATCATTTTCCCCTTTTCTTTACAAAATATATACCTAAAAATAATTATATATATTGCCTTTAGCTTTTATCTTTAGAATTTCTTTTTAGGGATCCCTGGGTGGCGCAGCGGTTTGGCGCCTGCCTTTGGCCCAGGGCGTGATCCTGGAGACCCCGGATCGAATCCCACGTCAGGCTCCCGGTGCATGGAGCCTGCTTCTCCCTCTGCCTATGTCTCTGCCTCTCTCTCTCTCTATGTGACTATCATAAATAAATAAAATTAAAAAAAAAAAAAATTTAAAAAAAAAAAAAAAAAAAAAAAAAAAAAAAAAAAAAAAGAATTTCTTTTTAATTCACTTTAGTGAGGGCTTTGCTGTTACCATCAAGCAGACACTGTTCTCATCAAAGTCACTAGTGATTTAGATCCAGGGGTCTCTTCTCAACCTTCATCAAACCTATCACCAGCTTTTGACATTGATAGTTTAATAGCTACTTGACTTGATGTCCTTGACATTAGGAATCACTCTTAATCTTTCTCTTATTTTTGTGCCTTATTGTTGCCACTTTGATTATTTTCTGATTTATATCTCCAGCCTGAAATTTTCACCTGAGGTACAGACTGATTAATATATCTAGGTCTCTGCTAGACATGATTACTTGAATACCTAACAGGATCTTAAATATAGCATGTCCAAAACATAGGTCCTGTTTCCCCCCTCACCAAAAACCTACTTCTTCACAGACTTCTCCATTTCATAAATGGTGTTTCCATTGTTTCATTTTTTAAAAATATTTTTAATTGAAGTTTGATTTGCTAACATATAACTCCCAGTGCCCATCCTGTCAAGTGCCCCCCTCAGTGTCCATCACCCAGTCACCCCATCCCCCGACCTGTCTCCCCTTCCACTACCCCTCATTCATTTCCAATACTTAAGAGTCTCTCATGTTTGTCTCCCTCTCTGATATTTCCCACTCATTTTCCCTCCTTTCCCCTATAATCCCGTTCACTATTTCTTATATTCCCTGAATGAATGAAACCATATAATGTTTGTCCTCCTGTGATTGACTTTCCTCACTCAGCATAACACCATCCCATTCCATCCACGTTGAAGCAAATGATATTCATCCTTTCTAATGGCTGAGTAATATTCCATCGTATACATAGACCACATCTTCTTTATCCATTCATCTTTTGATGGACACCAAAGTTCCTTCCACAGTCTGGCTATTGTGGACATTGCTGCTAGAAACATCGGGGTGCAAGTGTCTCGGTTTTTCACTGCATCTGTGTCTTTGGGGTAAATCTCCAGCAGTGCAATTGCTGGGTCATAGGACAGTTCTATTTTTAACTCTTTGAGGAACCCACACACAGTTTTCCAGAGTGGCTGCACCAGTTCACATTCCACCAACAATGCAAGAGGGTTCCCCTTTCTCCACATCCTCTCGAACATTTGTTGTTTCCTGCCTTGTTAATTTTCACCATTCTCACTGCTTTGAGGTGGTATCTCATTGTGGTTTTGAATTGTATTTCCCTGATGGCAAGTGATGCAGAGCATTTTCTCATGTGCTTGTGGGCCATGTCTTTGTCTTCTTTGGTGAGATTTCTGTTCATGTCTTTTGCCCATTTCATGATTGGGTTGTTTGTTTTTTTGCTGTTAAGCTTAATAAGTTCTTTATATATTTTGGATACTAGCCCTTTATCTGATATGTCATTTGCAAATACCTTCTCCCATTCTGTAGGTTGTCATTTAGTTTTGTTGACTGTTTCTTTTGCTGTGAAAAAGCTTTTTATCTTGATGAAGTCCCAGTAATTCATTTTTGCTTTTGTTTCCCTTCCCTTCATAGATGTATCTTGCAAGAAGTTGCTGTGGCCAAGTTCAAAAAGGGTGTTGCCTGTGTTCTCCTCTAGGATTTTGATGGAATCTTGTCTCACATTTAGATCTTTCATCCATTTTGAGTTTATCTTTGTGTCTGGTGCAAGAGAGTGGTCTAGTTTCATTCTTCTGCATGTGGTTGTCCAATTTTCCCCAGCACCATTTATTGAAGAGAATTTAATGAAGACCTTCATTTTTCCAGTGGATAATCTTTCCTGCTTTGGTAATTATTAGTTGACCATAGAGTTGAGGGCCCACTTCTGGGTTCTCTATTCTGTTCCATTGATCTATGTGTCTGTTTTTGTGCCAGTACCACACTGTCTTGATGACCACAGGTTTGTAGTACAAGCTGAAATCTGGCATTGTGTTGCCCCTGGCTTTGGTTTTCTTTTTCAATATTCCCCTGGCTATTCGGGATCTTTTCTGATTCCACACAAGCCTTAAGATTAATTGTTCCAACACAGTGAAGAAAGTCCATGGTATTTTTTTTATTCATAGAGATGCAGAGAGAGAGAGAGAGAGGCAGAGACACAGGCAGAGGGAGAAGCAGGCTCCATGCAGAGAGCCTGGGGTGGGACTCGATCCAGGGTCTCCAGATCAGGCCCCGGGCCGCAGGCGGCACTAAACTCCTGTGCCAGCAGGGCTGCCCAGTCCATGGTATTTTGATAGGGATTGCATTGAACATGTAAATTGCCCTGGGTAGCATAGACATTTTCACAATATTAATTCTTCCAATCCATGAGCACGGAGTATTTTTCCATCTCTTTGTGTCTTCCTCAATATCTTTCAGAAGTATTTTGTAGTTTTTAGGGTATAGATCCTTTACTTCTTTAGTTAGGTTTATTCCTAGTATCTTATGCTTTTGGGTGCAATTGTAAGGGTTTGATTCCTTAATTTCTCTTTTTTCAGTCTCATTGTTAGTGTATAGAAATGCCACTGACTTCTGGGCATTGATTTTGATCCTGCCACACTGCCAAATTGCTGTATGAGTTCTAGAAATCTTGGGGTGGAGGCTTTTGGGTTTTCTATGTACAGTATCATGTCATCTGCAAAGACAGAGAGTTTGGCTTCTTTTTGCCAATTTGAAAGCCTTTTATTTCTTTCTGTCATCTGATTGCTAAGGCTAGGACTTCTAACAATATGTTGAGTAGCAGTGGTGAGAGTGGACATCCCTGTCTTGTTCCTGATCTTATGGGAAAGGCTCTCAGTGTTTCCCCATTGAGAATAATATTTGCTGTGGGCTTTTGTAGAGGACTTTTAAGATGCTGAGGAATGTTCCCTCTATCCCTGCACTCTGAAGGGTTTTGTTCAGGAATGGATGCTGTATTTTGTCAAATGCTTTCTCTGCATCTATTGAGAGGATCATATTGTTCTTGTTTTTTCTCTTGTTGATATGATCTATCACGTTGATTGCTTTACGAGTGTTGAACGTCCTACATCCGGGGAATAAATCCCACTTGGTCATAGCGAATAATCTTCTTAATGTATTGTTGGATCCTATTGGCTAGTATCTTGTCGAGAATTTTTGCATCTGAGTTCATCAGTGATATTGGTGTATAATTCTCCTTTTTGGTGGGCTCTTTTGTTTTGGAATTAAGGTGATGCTGGCCTCATAGAATGATTTTGGAAGTATTCCATCCCTTTCTATCTTTTGGAACAGCTTTAGTAGAATAGGTATTGTTTCTTCTTAAACATTTGATAGAATTCCCATGGTAAGCCATCTGGCCCTGGACTTTTGTGTCTTGGGAGGTTTTTGATGACTGCTTCAATTTCCTCCCTGGTTATTGGCCTGTTCAGGTTTTCTATTTCTTCCTGTTCCAGTTTTGGTAACTTGTGGTGTTCTAGAAATGCGTCCATTTCTTCTAGATTGCCTAATTTATTGGCATATAGCTGCTCATAATACGTTTTTAAAATTGTATGTATTTCATTGGTATTGATTGTGATTTCTCCCCTTTCATTCATGATTTTATAATTGGAATATTTTCTAATTTCTTTTGAATGAGGCTGACTAATGGTTTATCTATCTTATGAATTCTTTCAAAGAACCGACTCCTGGTTTTTTTGATCTGTTCTACAGTTCTTCTGGTCTCTATTTCGTTGAGTTCTACTCAGATCTTTATTAACTCTCTTCTTCTGCTGGGTGTAGGTTTTATTTGCTGTTCTTTCTCCAGTTCCTTTAGGTGCAAGATTAGCATGTGTATTTGAATTTTTTCCAATTTCTTGAGGGAGGCTTGTATTGTGATGTAGTTCCCTCTTAGGACTGCTTTTGCTGTATCCCAAAGATTTTGAAAGGTTGTGTCTTCATTTTCATTAGTTTCCATGAATCTTTTAATTCTTCTCTAATTTCCTGGTTGACCCTTTCATCTTTTGGCACGGTACTCTAACCTCCATGTGTTTGAGTTTCTTCCAAATATCTTCTTGTGATTGAGTTCTAGTTTCAAAGCATTGTGGTCTGAAAGTATGCAGGGGACAATCCCAATCTTTTGGTATTGGCTGAGACCCGATTCGTGACCCTGTATGTGGTTTATTCTGGAGAAAGTTTCACATGCACTTAAGGAGAATGTGTATTCAGTTGCATTTGGATGCAAAATTCTGTATATATAGGTGAAATTTGGTCCAGTGTATCATTTAAGGCCCTTGTTTCTTTGGTGATGTTGTGCTTAGAAGATCTGTCATTTGCAGAAAGTGCCATGTTAAAGCCTCCCACTATTAGTGTATTATCTAAGTGTGTCTTTATTTCGGTTATTAATTGACTGATATACTTGGCAGCTCCCACATTAGGGGCATAAATATTCATGATTGATAGGTATTCTTGTTTGATAGACACTTTAAGTATGATACAGTGTCCCTCTTCATCTCTTATTACAGTCTTTCGGATAAACTTTAATTTATCTGATGTGAGGATTGCTACCCCTGCTTTCTTTTGAGGACCATTTGAATGGTAACTTGTTCTCCACCCTTTCATTTTCAGACTGGATGTGTCCTTAGCTCTCAAATGAGTCTCCTGTAGACAGCAAATAGATGGGTTTTTTAATTTTATTTTTTTTCCAGGCCAAAGCCCTGTGTCTTTTGATGGAATCATTTAGCCCATTCATGTTCAGAGAAACTATTGAAAGATATGAATATAGTGTCATCGTAATACCTATTCAGTCTCTGTTTTTAGGGATTATTTTTTGGGTGTCCTCTTCTTTTTACAGTGTTCCCCTTAATATTTCTTGCAGAGCTGGTTTTGTGGTCACATATTCTTTCAGTTTTTGCCTATCTTGGAAGCTCTTTATCTCTCCTCCTGTTTGGAATGGCAGCCTTGCTGAATAAATATTTTTGGCTGCATGTTCTTCTCATTTAGTACCATGAATATATTCTGTCAGCCCTTTCTGGCCTGCCAGGTCTCTGTGGAGAGGTCTGCTGTTAATCTGATATTTCTCCCCATATAAGTTAAGAATCTCTTGTCTCTGGCTGCTTTAAGGATTTTCTGTTTATTTTTGGAATTTGCAAGTTTCACTATTAAATGGCAAGGTGTTGAACAGTTTTTATTGATTTTTGGGGGTGACCTCTCTATTTCCTGGCTCTAAATGCCTGTTTCCCTCCACAAATTAGGGAAGTTCTCAGCTATTATTTGTTTAGATATACTTTCTGGTTCTCTCTCCCTCTTGGCGTCTTCTGGAACCCCAGTTGTTTCCTGAGGCTGTCATTTATTTCCCTTAACCTTTCCCCATGGTTTTTAAATTGTTTTTGTCTTTTTTCCTCAGCTTTCTTCCTTGCTATCACCTTGTCTTCTATGTTACTCACTCTCCCCCCTCATTAACCCTAGCTGTTAGGACATCAGTTTGGCTAGCATCTCATTTAATTTATTTTTAATTCCAACCTGATTAGAGCTAAATTCTGTAGTAACAAAGTCTCTAGAGTCCTTTATGCTTTTTTTTCCCAGAGCCACCAGTAGCTTTATAATTGGGCTTCTGAATTGGCTTTCTGATATCAAATTGTAACCCATTTTCTGTAACTCTGTTACAGAGAGTACTGTTTTGCTTCTTTCTTTTGTGGTTAATTCTTCTAGTCATTTTGTTCAGTGCACAGTGGCTGTGTGAACGGGCTGAGTCAGGAATATCAGTCACGACCTAAGTAAATTTCACCGTAGATGATTCTGATGAGGTCAGAGACCAGAAAATGAAAACGAAGATGAGAACAAAATAAAAGAAAAGGGCCACTAAAGTGAAAAATACATTTTTAAACAAAGCAATAAAAAATAAAAGGCCAAAAATACCATAGAAGAAGGAAAAAGTAAAAAAATAAAATAAAATAAAACAAAACAAAAAACAAAAGAGGAAAAAGAGAAAAAAGAAAAGAAAAAAGGGAGATGGTGGTGGTGACGAAGTTGTAGTGGAGGGAGAACGTAGTCTACCTGAGGGGTCCTAGAGGTTGATCCTCTTGGTTCTGAGTATATTAAGTTCTGTATGTTAGAAGATGCTCAGTTCTAAATTTATATAAACCAGAAATACATGTAGAGAGCCCCACCAATGACCACCAAAACATAAATGAAATAAAAGAGGGGGGCAGAATGGGAATGCAGAGAGAGTATAATCTCACAGAATGAACCAGCACGGTATACCACTTGGTTCTGGGTGCATGCTGGCATGGTTTAGAAGGTATGAACTTGTGCCATTGTAGAACAAAATGAGGCAGAGAGAAAACACAAAACAAAACAAAAAAACATATCTTGTATATATCCCAAAATTGAGTATGTTGTAGGGAATCTAGAAGTGGAAAGTATATCTAGGACGTGTCATTGTAGAAATTTGAAAGTCAAAAAGGAAGCATCTTAAAAATGAAGAGTTGGTAAAATATTGTAGTAAGGTGGGAAAGAGGAAAAAAAAGAAAATTTACAGTCTGATATAAAAACAAGTTGTAGTGGAATAGGCAGGAAAAAAATAGGAGGGGTACCCTCTGGTTCTATATCGTGTAAATCCCTGGACTTGCCCTGGAGCTTTCCAGTGCTGCTCGGTGAACTTGCTCTTGCCCTGACCTTCCAGCTGGTCTTCGGGGGAGGGGCTGCTGTGCTGACTCGCAGGTGTGTGCACCTGGGCGCTGCCCCGCCCCCCTGCTGGGTGTAGGGCTCAGGGGGAGCTGTTGCCCCGGTGAGGCCCCTGTCCCCTGGCAGCCCCGCCTCTCCCAGGCACAGGGTGACACCAGGAGGGACAACTCCACAGGCGGCGGCCAGGTCTCCCCAGCCCTAGAGTCCACTCCCGCCGTGACCACCGCGGCTCCCAGTCCGCAGGGGCCTGGGTGCTCCCGGGGCGGGGGCGCCGATCTGCACAGGTCGGGGCGCCGGAGCAGGAGCGTCCTCGCTGTCCTGGGCCCTCCCCGCCTCGGCCCGTCCCGGGGCAGCACAGGATCCCGGCTGTGTCCCCCGGAGGCCTGGGGTCCGGGGCCTGCGCTGCTGGAGTTGCGCTCCCGGGGAGCCCCCTCTGCCCGGAGCCCCGCCCGACCCTCCGGCTGCTCCCCCAGGCCCCGCGGGGCGCGCTCCGGCCCTTTACGGAGATGGGCGGCTGTGGGGCACGCTGGGGACTCTGGTCCTCAACTGGGCCTCACCTGGACCTAGTGAATATGCTCCCCACCTGGGCCTCATCTGGACCTGGTGACTCTGGTAACTACCTGGGCACCATTGGGACATGGTTACTCTATTCCCAAATGGGACTCACCTGGACCTGGTAACTCTGGTCCTCACTTTGGCCTCTTCTGTACCAGGTGACTCTGGCCCCATTTGGGCCTCACCTGGAACGGGTGACTCTGATCCTCAGCAGCATGCCTCGAATGCACCTTTCCACTAGCTGCGTTCTTATGGCCGGGAGAATGTAGCTACATTGTAAGTCAGGAGGTTCCATGTATACCACTCTACTGCACCTAGAGACACAAGCATTGAAGCCTGCAGCTAGTTCCTTTTGTCCTATGAGCTTCTGACGAACATGTCTAGTGAGGATGTTCGTAACTGCATCTGCAGGCGGTGTGGAACTGGGAAGGACCGTGTGTCAGCTCATCTCGTAGAAGGAAATTCCCCAGAGAGAGAGATTTCAGCTAGGTACTCAGGTTGGGATGTTAGTATGCAGATCCCATCTGAGGGAGGAATTCCTCGGAAGTCACTGGATAGAACTAAGAAACACTTGCCTCTCGCAAAACTTGCGTCCCGTATCTAACAAAATCCTTTCATAGTGAAGCATACAAGCGGTCAGCAAGAGGGAGGTTCAAGCCATTAGCTCATCCAAAGGCGTGTGCATGCCTTGCATTCAGGTGTCCGCTAGGGGAGAAATTGAGAAGGCAGACACTTGGTTTTCACTCGGCTACTGTCCCGCATACAACGAAATTCTGCGAATGAGGAACGTACATGCAGTCAGGATGGGGGAGGTACAGGCCATAAGCTCAACTCTCCGAAGTGTCTATGCTTTGCAGGCCGATGTCTGCTAGACACTTATCGAGGCGAGGTATACCCGAGCTACACTCTAATGGAACAAGGGCGTTGGCAATCGCTGTATTGAACTCAGCTACACGTGAGTACAGTCCTGACACTTCCACCTGCATTTCTCCAACCTCTCCCAGCACCTAACATAAGGATGTTAGCAGCTACAACTACGAGCAGGCAGGATGCGGGAGGGTCCTCCCCTGAGCTCAGCTTTCAAAAGGAAGCATGCCTCGAAGCCAGCTTTCTACTAACTGCGTTCTGATGGCCATGAGAACGTGGCAGCATTGTAATTCAGGATGTTCCATGAATACCACTTTATTGCACCTGGAGACACAACCTTGAAGCCTGCAGCTTGCCCCTGGCATCCCACGAGCTTCTGACAGACATGTCTAGTGAGGACGTTCATAACTGCATCTGCAGGCAGTGTGGAACTGGGAAGGACCACGTTTCAGCTCATCTCCGAGAGGGATGTTCCCCAGAGAGAGAACTTTCAGCTAGGTACTCAGTTTTGGAAGTTAGTAGGTAGCTCCCATCTGAGGGAGGAATTCCTCAGAAGTTGCTGGATTGAACTAAGACACTTTTGCCTCTCGCAAAACTTGCGTCCTGTATCAAAAGAAATCCTTGGAAGCGAAGCGTACAGGTGGTCAGCATGTGGGAGGTTCAAGTCCTAAGGTCAATCCAAAGCAGTGTGCATGCCTTGGAGGCAGCTGTTGGCTAGGCACGAAATTGACAAGGCAGACACTTGGTTTTCACTCCGCTACTTTCCCGCATACAACGAAATGCTGTGGAAGAGGAACATACAGGCAGTCAGGGTGGGGGAGGTACAGCCCACCAGCTCACCTCTCAGAAGTGTGCATACTTTGCAGGCCGATGTCTGCTAGACACTAGGTATACCCGAGCTACACTCTAATTGAACAAGGACATTGGTAACCGCTCTATGGAACTCAGATACACGTGAGTACAGTCCTGACACTTCCCCCTGCTTTTCTCCAACCTCTCCCAGCACCTAATATAAGGATGTTTGCAGCTACGACTACGGGCAGGCAGGATGCGGGAGGGTCCTGCCCTGCGCTCAGCGCTCAGAAGTGACCATGCCTCGAAGCCAGCTTTCAACTAGCTGTGTTCCAATGGCCATGAGACCATAGCAGTCTTCTAACTCAGAAGGTTCGAAGAATACCACTCTACTGCACCTGGAGACACCTTCCAGGCCTGCATTATTCCACTTCATCTCACAAGCTTCTGACAAACGGCTCTGGTGAAGACGTTCAAAACTCATTCTGCAGGCAGTGTGGAACTGTGAGGGACTGGGTGTGAGCTCAACTCTCGGAAGAGAGATGATTTTGGACTCGGGGTTCAGCTAGCTTCTCACGTATGGAACTTAGTATGTAGCACCTGTCTAAGACAGGAATTACTAGGAAATCGCTGGTTTGAGCTTGGAGGCACTAGTCTTGTGTGCCGGGACTTTCCACTTACCTGTCACGACACTTCCGTCACGCATCGAGCCTAGGCCTGTTAGCAGTGAAGTATACCTGCAGGCAGGATTTGGGAAGTACAGGCCATAAGGTCAACTCTCAAAAGTGTGTACGCCTGGGAGGCAGATGTCTGATGCCCACTCGGACATGGGAGTTATAAACTAGCTACACTCCTTGAAGACGGCAGTTTGAAATTGCTGTATTCAACTCAGATAATCGGGAGTACAGGCCTGACACTTCCACATGCATTTCGCCTCCTTCTCCCAACACCTAAGATACGGATATTAGCAGTTATGTCTACGGGCAGGCAGGATGCGGGAGGGTCCTGCCCTGAGCTCAGCTCTCAGAAAAAAAGCATGCCTAGAAGCCAGCTTTCTACTAGCTCCTTCTGATGGCCGTGAGAACGTAGCAGCATTGTAAGGTGGGACGTTCCATGAATACCGCTCTACTGCACCTGGAGACACAACCATTGAAGCCTGCAGCTGGCCCTTGCGTCCCATGAGCTTCTGACAAACATGTCTAGTGAGGATGTTCGTAACTGCATCTGCAGGCAGTGTGGAACTGGGAAGGACCGCGTGTCAGCTCATCTCGCAGAAGGAAATTCCCCAGAGAGAGAGCTTTCAGCTAGGTACTCAGGTTGGGAAGTTAGTATGTAGCTTCCTTCTGAGGGAGGAATTCTTCAGAAGTCGCTGGATAGAACTAAGACACACTTGCCTCCTGCAAATATTGTGTCGCGTTTCGAACGAAATCCTTTGGAAGTGAAGTGTATATGCGGTCAGCATGTGGGAGGAACAAGCGATGAGCTCAATCCAAAGGAGTGTGCATGCTTGCAGGCAGCTGTCCGCTAGGCGTGAATTTTACAAGGCAGACACTTGGTTCTCACTCCGCTACTCTCCCGCATACAATGAAATGCTGTGGAAGCAGAACGTACAGGCATTCAGGATGGGGGAGGTATAGGCCATCAGCTCAACTCTCAAAAGTGTGTATGCTTTGCAGGCCAATGTCTGCTAGACACTTATCAAGACGAGGTATACCCGAGCTACACTCTAATTGAACAAAGACGTTGGCAATCGCTGTATTGAACTCAGATACATGTTAGTACAGTCCTGACACTTCTACTTGCATTTCTCCAACCTCTCCCAGCACCTCACGTAAGAATGTTAGCAGCTATGACTATGGGCAGGCAGGATGCGGGAGGGTCCTGCCCTGAGCTCAGCTCTCACAAGAGACCATGCCTTGAATCCAGCTTTCAACTAGCTGCGTTCTAATGGCCATGAGACCATAGCAGTCTTCTAACCCTGGAGGTTCAAAGAATACCACTCTACTGCCCCTGGAGACACCTTCCAGGCCTGCATTATTCCACTTGGGTCTCACAAGCTTCTGACAAACGTCTCTGGTGAAGATGTTCAAACCTCATTCTTCAGGCAATGTGGAACTGTGAGGGACTGGGTGTGAGCTCAACTCTTCGAAGAGAGTTGCTTTTGGACTCGGTGTTCAGCTAGCTCTCACGTATGGAACTTAGTATGTAGCACCTGTCTAAGACAGGAATTACTAGGAAATTGCTGAATTGAGCTTGGCGGCACTATTCTTGTGTGCTGGGTCTTTCCACTTACCTCTCACAACACTTCCGTCATGCATCGAGCCTAGGCCTGTTAGCAGCGAAGTGTACCTGCAGCAGGATATGGGAAGTACAGGCCATAAGCTCAACTCTCAAAAGTGTGTACGCCTGGGAGGCAGATGTCTGCTACCCACTCGTACATGGGAGTTAGAAATTAGCTACACTCTTTGAAGAAGGCTGTTTCATATCTGTTCATTCATTCAGATAATCGTGATTACAGGACTGACACTTCCACATGCAAATCGTTTCGAAACAAAAAGAATCGCATCGAATAGAATCGAAAAGAACGATTCGGAAACTATCGTACCGAAACGAAAAAAGTCGAATCCAATCAAAACGAAAATAATTGAAACAAATCAAATAAAAAGAATCTAATAGAAAAAATCTAATCCGAAAGAAATGAATCGAATCGAAAAGAATTTAATCTAATCGAATCAAATCAAAAAGAATCGAATCGAAAAGAATTCAATCGAAGAGTTTCGAATCGAATCGAATTGAATCAAAAGAATCTAATCGAACTGAAAAGATTAAATGGAATAAAAAAGAAACGAATCAAAAAGAATCTAATAGAATCGAATCGAAAAGATTCTAATCAAATCGAATCGAAAAGAATCGAATCCAAATGAATCTAATCGAAAAGAGTGGAATCGAAAAGAATCGAATTGTTTCAAAAAAAAACGAATGGAATTGAATTGAATCGAAAAGAATCAAATCAAATCGAATTGAAAATTATCGAAACAAATCAAATAAAAAAGAATCGAATAGAAAAAAATCGAATTGAATCGAATAGAAGTGAATTGAATGAAAAGAATTGAGTCGAATCGAATCGAAAACAATCGAATTGAATCCAATCGAATCGAATAGAAAAGAATTTAATCGAAGTTTCGAATCGAATCGAATTGAATCGAAAAGAATCTAATCAAACCAAAAAGATTCGAATGGAATAAAAAAGAAACGAATTGAAAAGAATCAAATCGATTCGAATAGAAAAAAATCGAATCTAATAGAATCGAAAAGAATCGATTCCAAATGAATCGAGTTGAAAGGAGTGGAATTGAAAAGAATCGAATCGTTTAGAAAAAACGAATCGAATTGAATCGAATCGAATAGAAAATAATTGAATCGAATCGAATTGAAAAGAATAGAAAAGAACTGAATCGAATTGAATTGAAAAGAATCAAATCGAATCGAAAAGAATCGAACTGAGTTAAATCGAAAAGAATCGATTCGAATCGAAAAGAATCGAATCGAATCGAAAAGATCGAATCCAAAATAATCGCATCTTAGAGTTGAGTCAAAAATAATCGAATCGATTCGAAAAAACCGAATCAAAGAGACTCGAAAAGAATCGAATCGAATCGAATCAAAAAGAATCGAATCGAATCGAAAAGAATCGAATCGAATCAATTTGAAGAGAAAGACATTCGAATAGAAAAGACTCAAATCAAAAAGAATCAAATTGAATCGAAAAAAATCGAATCGAATCACACCGAATCAAAAGAATCGAATCGAATGGAAGTGAAAATAATCGAATCAAATCGAATCAAATCCAAAAGAATCGAATCAAATCGAATCCAAAAGAATCGAATCAATTCGAAAAGAAAGGAATTCAAATCAAAATCATTCAAATAGAAAGATTCGAATCGAATCGAATCGAATAGAAAAGAATATAATCGAATCGAATAGAAAGGAAACGAATAGAAAACTATTGAATGGAAATGAAAAAATTGAATTGATTCGAATCGAAGAGAATCGAGTCGTATCGAAAAAGATCAAATCGAATCGAATATAAGAATTGAATTGAATCGAAAAGAATCAAATCGAATCGAAAAGGATCGAATCGAATTGTATTGTATAGAAAAGAATCAAATCAAATAAAAAAGAATTGAATCGAATCGAAAAGGATCGCATCAAATTGAATAGAATAGAATCGAATCGAAAAGAATCGAATCGAATTGAATTGAAAAGAATCGAATCAAATCGATTCGAAAAGATAGAAATTCGAATAGAAGAGACTCGAATCAAAAACAATCGAATCGAATAGAAAAAAATCGAATCGAATCGCACCAAATCAAAAGAATCGAATCGAATGGAAGTGTAAAGAATTGAATCAAATTGAAAATAATCGAATCAAAAAGAATCGAATCGAAAAGAAATGAATCGAAAGATTCAAATCGAATCAAATCAAATCGAAAGAAACGAAGAGAAAACTATTGAATTGAATCGAAAAAAATCGAATCGAATCGAATCGCAACGAAAAAATCCAATCGCATCGAATCGAAAAGAATCAAATCGAATCGAAAAGAATCGAATCGAATCAAATCGTTTGGAAAAGAAAGGAATTTGAATCGAAAAGACTCGAATCGAAAGATTTGAATCGAATCATATCCAAAAGTATCGACTCGAAACGAAAAAAGTCGAATCGAATCAAATCGAAAATAATCGAATTGAGTAAAAAAGGATCGAATTGAATCATATCAAATAGAAAAGAATCAAATCAAATCGAAAAGAATCGAATCGAGCCGAATAGAAAAGAATCGAAAAAATCTAATAAAAAAGAATCGAATCAAATTGAATCGAAAATATAGAATCGAATGGAAAACAATCGAATCAAATTGAAAAGAATCGAATCGAAAAGAATCGAATTGAACCGAAAGAATCGAATCGAATCGAAAAGAATCGAATCGAACAGAAAAGAACCGAATCGAATCAAATAGAAAAGAATCGAATTGAAAAGAATCTAATCGAATAGATTCAAATCGAAAAGAATCAAATTGAATCGAAAAATATCAAACCTAAAGGAATTGAATTGAAAAAAATTGATTCGAATGGAATCAAAAACAATGGAATCGAATCAAATCGATTCGAAAAGAAAGCATTTCGAATCGAAAAGACTCGAATCAAAAAGAATCGAAACGAAAAAAAATCGAATCGAATCGCACTGAATCAAAAAAATCGAATGGAATGGAAGTGAAAAGAATCAAATAGAAAATAATCAATTCGAAAAAAATCGAATCAAGTCAATTGAAATGAAAAGAATCAAATCGAATTGAATCGAAAAGAATCGAATCGGAAAGAATCGAATCGAAACAAAAAGAATCAAATCGAATCGAATCGAAAAGAACTGAATCAAATCAAATCGAAAAGAATCGAATCGAATCGAATCAAAAAAGTAGAATCGAAATGCACGGAATCAAAAGAATCAAATCGAATCGAAGTGAAAAGAATTGAATCGAATTGAATCGAAAAGAATCGAATCGAATCAATTCTAAACGAAAGGAATTCGAATCAAAAAGACTCGAATCGAAAGATTCGAATAAAATCGAATCGAAACAAAAAGAGTCGAATCGAATAGAATCAAAAAGAAACGAATCGAAAACTATCATATCGAGGGATCCCTGGGTGGCGCAGCGGTTTGGCGCCTGCCTTTGGCCCAGGGCGCGATCCTGGAGACCCGGGATCGAATCCCACATCGGGCTCCAGGTGCATGGAGCCTGCTTCTTCCTCTGCCTGTGTCTCTGCCTCTCTCTCTCTCTCTCTGTGACTATCATAAATAAATAAAAATTTAAAAAAAAGAAAACTATCATATCGAAATGAAAAAAATCGTATCAAATCCAAAAAAATCGAATCGAATCGAATCGAAAAGGATCGAATCGATTCGAAATGAATCAAAAAGAATCGAATTGAATCAAAAAGAATCGAATCGAATCGAATCGAAAATAATCGAAACAAATAACAAAAGAATAGAATAGAAAAAAATCGAAAAAATCGAAAAGAATCAAATCGAATGAAAAGAATTGAATTGAATCGAAAACAATCGAAATGAATCGAATCCAATCGAATCAAAAAGAATTGAATCGAAGAGTTCGAATAAAATCGAATTGAATAGAAAAGAATCTAATCGAATCAAAAAGATTAAAATAGAATCGAAAAGAAATGAATCAAAAAGAACCAAATCAAATCGAATCGAAATGAATAGAATCGAATCAAATCGAAAATAATCGAATCCAAATAAATCGAGTCAAAAGGAATGGAATCGAAAAGAATCGAAACGATTCGAAAAAACAACGAATTGAATCGAATCGAATCGAAAATAATCGAATCGAATCGAATTGAAAAGAATAGAAATGAATCGAATGAATCAAAAATCGAATCGAATAGAAACGAAAAGAATCAAATCCAATCGAAAAGAATCAAATCGAAAAGAATCGAATCGAATCGTTTCGAAAAGAAAGGATTCAAATAAAAGACACTCGAATAGAAAGATTCAAATCAAATCGAATCGAAAAGAATCGAATCAAATCGAATAGAAAAGAAACGAATAGAAAACTATCGAATGGAAACGAAAAATATCAAATCGAATCGAAAAATATCGAATCGAATCGAATATAAGAATCGAATCGAATTGAAAAGAATTGAATCAAATCAAAAAGGATCGAATCGAATTGTATCGAATAGAAAAAATCAAATCAAATCGAAAGGAATAGAATCGAATCGAAAAGGATCAAATCGAATCAAACGAATAGAAAAGAATCGGATCAAATCGAAAAGAATCGAATCGAATTGAATCAAAAAGAATCAAATGGAATTGAAAAGAATTGACTCGAATCGAAAAGAATCAAATCGAATCAAATCAAAATGAATAGAATCAAATCGACTTGAAAAGAAAGAAATTCGAATCGAAGAGACTCGAATCGAATCGAATCGAAAAAATCGAATCAAATTGCACCGAATCAAAAGAATCGAATCAAATGGAAGTGAAAATAATCTAATCGAATCGAATTGAATCAAAAAGAATCGATTCAAATCGAATCGAAAAGAATCGAATCGTATCGAATTGAATCGAAAAGAATCTAATCATATCTAATTGAATTGAAAAAAATCAAATTGAATAGAACCGAAAAGAATCGAATCGAATCGTATCAAATAGAAAAGAATCAAATCAAACTGAAAAGAATGGAATCGAATTGAATCGAAAAGAATCGAAAAAGTCTAATAAAAAAGAATCGAATCGAAAATATCGAATCGAATGGAAAAGAATCTAATCGAATCGAAAAGAATTGAGTGGAAAAGAATCGAATCGAATTGAATCAAAAAGAATCGATTCAAATCGAATCGAAAAGAATCGAATCGTATCGAATTGAATCGAAAAGAATCGAATCATATCTAATTGAATTGAAAAGAATCAAATTGAATAGAACCGAAAAGAATCGAATCGAATCGAATCGAAAAGAATCGAATCGTATCAAATAGAAAAGAATCAAATCAAACTGAAAAGAATCGAATCGAATTGAATCGAAAAGAATCGAAAAAATCTAATAAAAAAGAATTGAATCGAATCGAAAATATCGAATCGAATGGAAAAGAATCGAATCGAATCGAAAAGAATTGAGTGGAAAAGAATCGAATTGAATCAAAAGGAATCGAATTGAATCGAAAAGATTCGAATCGAAAAGAATCGAATCGAATCAAAAACAATTGAATCGAAAAGAACCGAATCGAATCGAAAGGAATCGAAAAGAATAGAAAACTATCAATTTGAATCGAAAAGAATCGAATCGAAAAGAATCGAATTGAATCAAAAAATCGAAATAAACTTTAAAGAACAGAATCGAATTGAAAAGAATCGAATCGAATCAAAAAGAACAAAATCGAATCAAATCGAAAAGAATCAAATTGTAAAGAATCTAATCGAATAGATTCAAATCGAATCGAATAGAATAGAATCGAATCGAAAAGAATCGAATCGAATCGAAAAAAATCGAATTGACTCGAATCTAAAAGAATTGAATCGAAAAAATCAATTCGAATGGAATCAAAAAGAATCGAATCAAATCAAATCGATTCGAAAAGAAAGGAATTCGAATCAAATTGAATCGAAAAGAATCGAATGGTATCGAATTGAATCGAAAAGAATCGAATCATATCTAATTGAATTGAAAAGAATCAAATTGAATAGAACCGAAAAGAATCGAATCGAATCGAATCGAAAAGAATCGAATCGTATCGAATAGAAAAGAATCAAATCAAATTGGAAAGAATCAAATCGAATTGAATCGAAAAGAATCGAAAAAATCTAAAAATAATTGAATCGAATCGAAAATATCGAATCGAATGGAAAAGAATCGAATCGAATCGAAAAGAATTGAGTGGAAAAGAATCGAATTGAATTGAATCGAAAGGAATCGAATTGAATCGAAAAGATTCGAATAGAAAACAATTGAATAGAAAAGAATCGAATCGAATCGAAAGGAATCGAAAAGAAGAGAAAACTATCAATTCGAATCGAAAAGAATCGAATCGAATTGAAAAGAATCGAATTGAATCAAAAAATCGAAATGAACCTTAAAGAACAGAATAGAATTGAAAAGAATCGAATCGAATCAAAAAGAACAAAATCGAATCAAATCGAAAAGAATCAAATTGTAAAGAATCTAATCGAATAGATTCAAATTGAATTGAATCAAATAGAATAGAATAGAATAGAATCGAAAAGAATCAAATCGAATCGAAAAAAATCGAATTGACTCGAATCTAAAAGAATTGAATCAAAAAAATCGATTCGAATGGAATCAAAAAGAATCGAATCAAATCAAATCGATTCGAAAAGAAAGGAATTCGAATCGAATTGAATCGAAAAGAATCGAATGGTATCGAATTGAATCGAAAAGAATCGAATCATATCTAATTGAATTGAAAAGAATCAAATTGAATAGAACCAAAAAGAATTGAATCGAATCGAATCGAAAAGAATCGAAAAAATCTAATAAAAAAGAATTGAATCGAATTGAAAATATCGAATTGAATGGAAAAGAATCGAATCGAATCGAAAAGAATTGAGTGGAAAAGAATCGAATCGAATTGAATTGAAAGGAATCGAATTGAATTGAAAAGATTCGAATAGAAAACAATTGAATCGAAAAGAATCGAATCGAATCGAAAGGAATCGAAAAGAATAGAAAACTATCAATTCGAATTGAAAAGAATCGAATCGAATTGAATAAAAAAATCGAATTGAACCTTAAAGAACAGAATCGAATTGAAAAGAATCGAATCGAATCAAAAAGAACCAAATCGAATCAAATCGAAAAGAATCGAATTGTAAAGAATCTAATCGAATAGATTCAAATCGAATTGAATCGAATCGAATAGAATTGAAAAGAATCGAATCGAATTGAAAAAATCGAATTGAATCGAATCTAAAAGAATTGAATCGAAAAAATCGATTCGGATGGAATCAAAAAGAATCGAATCAAATCTAATTGATTTGAAAAGAAAGGAATTCGAATCGAATTGAATAGAAAAGAACCGAATAGATTCGAATCGAATCGAATCGAAAAAATGTGAAACGAATGTAATCAGATCGAATGGAAAAGAATCGAATCGAATTGAAAAGAATTTAATCGAATAGAACCAAATCAAAAATAATCAAATAGATCGAATCAAAAATAATCGAATCGATTTGAAATGAATAGAGTAGATTCGAATCGAAGCGAAGTGAAAAGATTCGAATCGAATAGAAATGAATCGAATTGAATCCAAAACAATTGAATCGAATCGAACAGTATCTAATCAAATCCAAAGAATCGAATCGAATCAAATCGAAAAGAATCGAATCAAAACGAAAAGAATCCAATTGTATCGAATCAAATCGTAAACAATCCAATCGAATCAAATCGAAAAGGATCAAATTGAATCGAATCGAAAAGAATCGAATGGTATCGAATTGAATCGAAAATAATCGAATCATATCTAATTGAATTGAACAGAATCAAATCGAATAGAACCGAAAAGAATCGAATCAAATCGAAAAGAATCGAATGGTATTGAATAGAAAAGAATCAAATCAAATTGAAAAGAATCGAATTGAATCGAAAAGAATCAAAAATATCTAATAAAAAAGAATCGAATAAAAAATATCGAATCGAATGGAAAAGAATCGAATCGAATTGAATAGAAAGGAATCGAATAGAAACGAAAAGAATCGAATCTAAAAGAATCGAATTGAATCGAAAAAAATTGAATTGGAAAGAATTGAATCGAATCGAATCGAAAGGAATAGAAAAGAATAGAAAACTATCAATTCGAATCGAAAAGAATCGAATCGAATCGAAAAGAATAGAATTGAATCAAAAAAATCGAATTGAACCTTAAAGAACAGAATCGAATTGAAAAAAATCTAATCGAATCGAAAAGAACTGAATCAAATCAAATCGAAAAGAATCGGATTGAAAAGAATCTAATCGAATAGATTCAAATCGCATTGAATCGAATCAAATCGAATTGAAAAGAATCGAATCGAATTGAAAAAAATTGAATTGAATCGAATCTAAAAGAATTGAATCGAAAAAATCGATTTGAATGGAATCAAAAAGAATCAAATCGAATCAAATCGATTCGAAAAGAAAGGAATTCGAATCGAATTGAATCGAAAAGAATCGAATCCAATCGAAAAAATTCGAAACGAATCTAATCAGATCGAATGGAAAAGAATCAAATCGAATGGAAAAGAATTGAATCGAATCGAACCGAATCGAAAATAATCGAATAGATCGAATCAAAAAGAATCGATCGATTTGAAATGAATAGAGTAGAATCTAATCGAAGCGAAGCAAAAAGATTTGAATCGAATTGAAAATAATCGAAACGAATCAAATTGAATCCAAAAGAATTGAATCAAATCGAAGAGTATCGAATCGAATCCAAAGAATCGAATTGAATCAAATCGAAAAGAATCGAATCGAAAAGAATCAAATCGAGGGATCCCTGGTGGCGCAGCGGTTTGGCGCCTGCCTTTGGCCCAGGGTGTGATCCTGGAGACCCGGGATCGAATCCCACATCGGGCTCCCGGTGCATGGAGCCTGCTTCTCCCTCTGCCTGTGTCTCTGCCTCTCTCTCTCTCTCTCTCTGTAACTATCATAAATAAATAAAAAAAAATATTTAAGAAAAGAATCAAATCGAAACGAAAAGAATCCAATTGTATCGAATCAAATAGTAAACAATCAAACCGAATCGAATCGAAAAGAATCCAATTGAATCGAATCAAAAAGAATCGAATGGTATCGAATTGAATCGAAAAGAATCGAATCATATCTAATTGAATTGAAAAGAATCAAATCGAATAGAACCGAAAAGAATTGAATCGAATCAAAAAGAATCGAATCGTATCGAATCGAATCGAATCGGAAAGAATCAAATCGAATAGCATCGAAAAGAATGGAAATGAATAGAAAAGAATTGAATCGAATTGAATTGAATTGAAAAGAATCGAATCAAATTGAATAGCATCGAAACGAATCAAATCGAAAAGAATCGAATTGAATAGCATCGAAACAAATCGAATAAAAACGAAAAGAATCGAATCGAATCGAAAAGAATCGAATCGAATCGAAAAGAATTGAATCGTATCGAATGGAATTGAAAAGAATCGAATCATATTGAATTGAATCGAAAAGAATCGAATAGAATAGAACTGAAAAGAATCGAATCGAATACAATCAAAAAGAATCGTATCGAATCGAATCGAATTGAATCGAAATGAATCGATTCCAATCGAATTGAATCGAAAATGTCGAATCGAACAGTACCGAATCGAATTGAAAAGAATCGAATCAAATAAAATCGAAAAGAATCTAATTGAAACGAAAAGAATCGAATCAAATCGAATCGAATTGAAAAGAATCGAATCGAAAAGAAAAGAATCAAATTGAAGAGAATAGAATCGAATAGAAAAGAAGCGAATCAAAAAAATTGAATCGAAAAGAATCGAGTTGAGTTGAATCGAATCGAAAAGAATCGAGTCAAATCGTATCGAATAGAAAAGAATCGAATCGAATTGAAAAGAATCGAATCGAATGGAATCATATCGAAAGGAATCGAAAAGAATCAATCGGATAGAATTGAATCGAATAGATCCGAATCAAAACGAATCAAAAAAATTGAAACGAATCGAATCATATCGAATGGAAAAGAATCGAATCAAAATGAAAAGAATCGAATCGAACTGAATCGAAAAGAATCGAATCGAACAGAACCGAAAAGAATCGAATCGAATTGAATCGAAAAGAATCATATCGAATCAAATCGAATTGAATAGAAAAGAATCTAATCGATTCCAATCGAATTGAATCAAAAAGAATCGAATCGAACAGTATTGAATCTAATTGAAATGAATCAAATCAAATAAAATAGAAAAGAATCGAATCGAATTGAAAAGAATTGAATCAAATAAAATCGAAAAGAATCGAATCGAAACAAAAAGAATCGAATCGAATTGAAAAGAATCAAATCGAATCGAAAAGAATAGAATCGTATAGAATCTAATTGAAAAGAACCGAATCACATTGAATTGAATTGAAAAGAATCGAATCGAAAAGAATCAAAATGAATCGAATCGAAAAGAATCGAATCAAATTGACTTGAAAAGAATTGAAAAGAATCGAATCGAATCAAAAAGAATCGAATCAAAAAGAATCGAAACGAATCGATTCGAAAAGAATCAAATCGAATGAAATTGAATCGAAAAGAATTGAATCGATTCGAATTGAAAAGAATCAAATCGAATAGAATTGAAACGGAAAAAATCGAATCGAATTGCATCGAATCGAAAATAATTGAACCGAATTGAATGAAAAATAATCGAATCGAATCGAATAAAAAATAATTGGAATTGAATTGAAACGATAATCGAATCGAATCAAATCAAATCGAAAAGAATCGAATCGAATCAAATAGATTCAAAAACAATCAAAACAAATCGAATCAAATTAAAAATAATCGAATCGAATCGTATCGAATCGAATCAAAAAGAATCAAATTGAATTGAAAAGAAAAGAATCGAATAGAATCGAATCAAAGAGAATCAAAATGAATCGAATCGAGTAGAATCGAATCAAAGCTAGGCGAAAAGAATCGAATCGAATCAAAAATTATCTAAGCGAATCCAATTGAATCCAAAAGAATCGAATCAAATCGAAAAGAATCAAATCAAAATGTAACAAATTGAATCCAATTGATCGAATCACATCAAATCGAAAAGAATCGAATCAAAACGAAAAGAATCGAATAGAATGGAATTGAAAAGAATCAAATCAAATCGAATAGAATAGAATCGAACAGAAATGATTCAAACGAAAAGAATCTTATCGAATCGAATCGAAAAGAATTGAATCGAATCGAAAAGAATCAAATCGAATCGAATCGAAAAGAATTGAATCGAAAAGAATCGAATCGAAGAGAATCTAATTGAAACGAAAAGAATCAAATCGAATAGAAAAGAATAGAATACTATTGAAAAGAATCGAATCGAATCAAAAAGAATCGAATCGAATCGAAAAGAATTGAAACGAATGCAATCAAATCGAAAGGAATCGAATCGAATCGAATTGAAAAGAATCAAATCGAATTGACTGAATCGAAAAGAATCGAATCGCATCAAATCGAAAATAATTGAATCAAATAAAAAATAATCGAATCGAATCGAAATCGAGTGGAATCGAAAATAATCGAATTGATGGGATCACTGGGTGGCGCAGCGGTTCGGCGCCTGCCTTTGGCCCAGGGCGCGATCCTGGAGATCTGGGATCAAATCCCACGTCGGGCTCCCGGTGCATGGAGCCTGCTTCTCCCTCTGCCTGTGTCTCTGCCTCTCTCTCTCTCTCTCTCTGTGTGACTATCATAAATAAATAAAAATTAAAAAAAATTAAAAAAAGAAAATAATCGAATTGAATCAAATCGATTCGAAAAAATCGAATCAAATTACATCGAATAAAAAATAATCGAATCGAATCGTATTGAATCGATTCGAATTGAAAAGAATCGAATGGAAATGAAGTGAAAAGAATCGAATAAAATCAAAGAGAATCAAATCAAAAAGAATCGAATAGAAACGAAAAGAAATCGAATCGAAAAGAGAATTGAATCGAATTGAAAAGAATCGATTGGAATCGAAAAGAATCGAATCGAAAGAATCGAATAGAATCGAATTAAAAAATCAAATTGAATCGCAACGAATCAAAAAAATCAAATGAAATGTAAGTGAAAAGAATCGAATCGAATCCATTCTAAAAGAAAGGAATTTGAATCGAAAAGACTCGAATCGAAAGATTCGAATCAAATCGAATCGAAACAAAAAGAATCGAATCGAATAGAATCGAAAAGAAACGAATAAAAAACTATCATATCGAAATGAAAAAAATCGTATCGAATCGAATCGAATCAAAAAGGATCGAATCCATTCAAAACGAATCAAAAAGAATCGAATCAAATCGAAAAGAATCGAATCAAATCGAATAAAAAATAATCGAAACAAATCAAATAAAAAAGAATCGAATAGAAAAAATCGAATCGAATTGAAAAGAATCGAATCGAAAAGAATTGAATCGAATCGAAAACAATAGAATCGAATCAAATTGAAAAGAATTGAATCGAAGAGTTTCAAATCGAATCGAATTGAATCGAAAAGAATCTAATCGAATCGAAAAGATTCCAATAGAATCGAAAAGAAACGAATCAAAAAGAATCAAATCGAATCAAAAAGAATCGAATAGAATCAAAAAGAATCGAATCCAAATGAATCGAGTCGAAAGGAATGGAATCGAAAAGAATCGAATCGTTTAGAAAAAAACAAATCGAATCAAATAGAAAATAATCGAATCAAATCGAATTGAAAAGAATAGAAAAGAATCGAATCCAATCGAAAAGAATCAAATCGAATTGTAAAGAATCGAATCGAATTGAATCGAACAGAATCGAATCGAATCGGAAATAATCGAATCGAAAAGAATTGAATCGAATCCAAAAGAATCCAATCGAAGAGTAGAATCAAAAAGAATTGAATCGATTCGAAAAGAACCGAATCGAATCAACCTGAAAAGAATCGAATCAAAAAGAATCGAAACGAGTCAAAAAGAATCGAATTGAATCGAAAAGAATCAAATTAAATCGATTCGAAAAGAAAGAAATTCGAATCGAAAAGACTCGAATCGAAAAGACTCGAATCGAAAAGACTAGAATCGAATTGAATCGAAAAGAATCGAATCGAATCGAATCGAAAAGAAACGAATAGAAAACTATCGAAACGAAATAAAAAATCGAATCGAATCGAAGAGAATCGAATTGAATGGAAAAAGATAGAATCGAATCGAATCGAAAAGAATCAAATCGAATCGAAAAGGATTGAATCAATTTGTATCGAATAGAAAAGAATCATATCAAATCGAAAAGAATTGAATCGAAAAGAATCGAAAAAAATCTAATAAAGAAGAATAGAATCAAATCAAAATATTGAATCGAATGGAAAAGAATCGAATCGAATGGAAAAGAATCGAATCGAATTGAATCGAAAAGAATCGAATTGTATCGAATGGAATCGAAAAGAATCGAATCATATTGAATGAATCGAAAAGAATCGAATAGAACTGAAAAGAATCGAATCGAATACAATCGAAAAGGATCGTATCGAATCGAATCAAATTGAATCGAAAAGAATAGATTCCAATAGAATTGAATCGAAAAGAAATGAATCGAACAGTTCTGAATCTAATAGAAAAGAATTGAATCAAATAAAATCGAAAAGAATCTAATTGAAACGAAAAGAATGGAATCGAATCGAATCGAATTGAAAAGAATCAAATCGAATCGAAATGAAAAAATCAAATCAAAGAGAATCGAATCGAATAGAAAAGAATCGAATCAAAAAAATCAAATTGAAAATAATCGAGTTGAGTTGAATCGAATCGAAAAGAATCGAGTCGAATTGTATCGAATAGAAAAGAATCAAATCGAATTGAAAAGAATCGAATCGAATGGAATCGAATCGAATCAAATTGAATCGAAAAAAATCAATCGAATCGAATTGAATCGAAAAGAATCGAATAGATTCTAATCGAAATGAATCAAAAAAATCGAAACGAATCGAATCATATCGAATGGAAAAGAATCGAATCGAATCGAAAAGAATCGAATCGAACTGAATCGAAAAAAATCGAATCGAACAGAACCGAAAAGAATCAAATCAAATTGAATCGAAAAGAATCGTATCGAATCGAATCGAATTGAATAGAAAAGAATCGAATCGATTCCAATCGAATTGAATCGAAAAGAATCGAATCGAACAGTATCGAATCTAATTGAAATGAATCAAATAAAATAAATCAAATAAATAAATAAAATAAATAAATAAAATAAATCAAATAATAAATAAAATAAATAAAATAAATCAAATAATAAATCAAATAAATCAAATCAAATCAAATAGAAAAGAATCAAATCGAAATGAAAAGAATCGAATCGAACAGTATCGAATCTAATTGAAATGAATCACATAAAATAAATCAAATAAATAAATAAAATAAATAAATAAAATAAATAAAATAAATAAAATAATCAATCAAATAAATAAAATAAAATAAAATAAAATAGAAAAGAATCAAATCGAAATGAAAAGAATCGAATCGAATTGAATTGAAAAGAATCTAATTGAATCGAATCGAAAAGCAATGAATAGAAAAGAATCGAATCGAAACGGAAAGAATCATTTTGAATCGAAAAGATTGAATTGAAAAGAATCGAATTGAATCGAATCGAATCGAAAAGAATCGAATTGTATCGAATCGAAAAGAATCAAATCAAATCGAATCGAAAAGAATAGAATTATATTGAAAAGAATCGAATCGAATTGAAAAGAATCGAATCGAAAAGAATTGATCTGAATGCAATCAAATCGAAAAGAAACGAATCGAATCAAATTGAAAAGAATCGAATCGAATTGATTGAATTGAATCGCATCGAATCGAAAATAATTGAATCGAATTGAATAAAAAATAATCGAATCTAATCGAATCGAATCAGGAATAATTGGAATTGAATTGATAATCGAATCCAATCAAATCGAGTCGAATCGAAAATAATCGAATCAAATCAAATCGATTCGAAAAAAATTGAATCAAATTGCATCGAATCAAAAGTAATCGAATCGAATCGTATTGAATCGATTCGAATCGAAAATAATCGAATCAAATCAAATTGATTCGAAAAAAGTTGAATCAAATTGCATGGAATCAAAAGTAATCGAATTGAATAGTATTGAATCGATTCAAATTGAAAAGAATCGAATCGAATCGAATTGAAAAGAATCGAATCGAATTGATTCACAACAAAAAGAATCGAATCGAATCGTATCAAATCGAAAAGAATCGAATCGAATCGAAAAGAATCGAATCGAATGGAATTGAATAGAATCGAATCGAATTGAATCAAAAAGAATCGAACCGAATTGAATCGAATAGATTCGAATTGAAACGAATCAAAAAATATCAAAATGAATCGAATCAGATCGAGTGGAATAGAATCGAATCAAATCGAAAAGAATCGAATCGAATCAAATTCAAAAGAATTGAATTGAATTGAAATGAGAAGAATCGAATCAAATTGTATTGAATCGAAAATAATTGAATCGAATTGAATAAAAAATAATCGAATCGAATCAAATAAAAAATAATTGGAATTGAATCAAATCGATAATCGAATCGAATCAAATCAAAACGAGTCGAATCGAAAATAATCGAATCGAATCAAATAGATTCAAAAACAATCGAATCGAATCGAATCAAAAAGAATCGAATTGAATCAAAAAGAATCAAACCGAATCAAAAAGAATCGAATCAAAAAGAATCAAAATGATTCAAATCGAGTAGAATTGAATCGAAGCTAGGGGAAAAGAATCGAATCGAATCAAAAATTATCTAAACGAATCCAATTGAATCCAAAAGAATTGAATCGAATCGAATCGAAAAGAATCTAATCGAAATGTAACAAATCGAATCCAAATGATCGAATCAAATCAAATCGAAAAGAATCGAATCGAAAAGAATCTAATTGAAACGAAAAGAATCGAATCAAAGAGAATGTAATCGAAATGACAAGAATCGAATCGACTCGAATAAAAAGAATCGAATTGAAACGACAAGAGTCGAATTGAATCGAATCAAAAAGAATCAAATTGAAAAGAATCGAATCGAATTGAAAAGAATCAAATTGAATTGTATTGAATCGAAAAGAATCGAATCGAAGAGAATCTAATCGAAACGAAAAGGATAGAATCGAATCGAATCAAAAAGAATTGAATCGAAAAAGAGTCAAATCGAATCGAATAGAAAAGAATCAAATTGAAAAGAATCAAATCGAATTGAAAAGAATAGAATCGAAAAAATCGATTCAAAAAGAATTGAAAAGAATTGAATTGAATTGAAAAGAATCGAATCGTATCGAATCGAAAAGAATCTAATCAAATCAAAAAGAATCGAATCAAATGGAATCGATTCAAATCGAATTGAATTGAATCGAAAAGAATCGAATCGAATTGAATCGAAAGGAATCGAATAGATTCGAATCGAAACGAATCGAAAAAAATCGAAACGAATCAAATCATATCGAATCAAAAAGAATCGAATCGAAAAGAATCAAATCGAACTGAATCGAAAAGAATCGAATCGAACAGAACCGAAAAGGATTGAATCGAAAAGAATTGTATCGAATCGAATCTAATTGAATCAAAAAGAATCGATCGATTCCAATCGAATTGAATCGAATCAAACAGTATCGAATCTAATTGAAATGAATCGAATCAAATAAAATAGAAAAGAATCAAATCAAAACGAAAAGAATCGAATCGAATTGAATTGAAAAGAATCAAATTGAATCGATTCGAAAAGCAACAAATCAAAATGAATCGAATCAAATGGAAAGAATCAAATCGAATTGAAAAGATCGAATTGAAAAGATTCTAATTGAATCGAATCGAATCACAAAGAATTGAATCGTATCGAATCGAAAAGAATCAAATCGAATCGAATTCAAAAGAATAGAATTGTATTGAAAAGAATCGAACCGAATCGAAAAGAATCAAATCGAATCGAAAAGAATTGAATCGAATGCAATCAAATCGAAAAGCATCTAATCAAATCGAATTGAAAAGAATCAAATCGAATTGACTGAATCGAATCACATCGAATCAAAAATAATTGAATCGAATTGAATAAAAAATAATCGAATTGAATCAAATAGAGAATAATTGGAATTGAATGGAATCGATATGGAATCGAATCAAATCGAGTTGAATCGAAAATATCGAATCGAATCAAATTGATTCGGAAAAAAACGGATCAAATTGCATTAAATCAAAAGTAATTGAGTTGAATTGTATTGAATCGATTCGAATTGAAAAGAATCGAATTGAATCGAATCGAATAGAAAAGAATCACATCGAATCGAATGAAAAAGAATCGAATCCAAAGAATCGAATTGTAGAGAATCTAATCGAAATGAAAAGATTCAAATCGAATTGAATCAAATCGAAAAGAATCGAATCTAAACGAAAAGAATTGAATCGAATCAAATCAAAAAGAATCGAATCGAAAAGAATCGAAAAGAATCGAATCATATCGAATGGAATCGAAAAGAATCGAATCAAATAGAACCGAAAAGAATCGAATCGAATACAATCGAAAAGAATCATATAGAATCGAATCGAAAAGAATCGGATCGAATCTTATATACTCGAATCAAAAAGAATCGAGTCGTTTCGAATCGAAAATATCAAACCGAATCGAAAAGAATCGAATCGAAAAGAAAAGAATCGATTCAAATCGAAAATAATCGAATTGAATCAAAACGATTCGAATCGATACAAATCGAATCGAAAATAATAGAATCGAATCGAACCGAATCAAAATGAAAATAATCAAATTGAATCGAATTGAAAATAATCGAATCAAATCAAATCGAAAATAATTGAATCGAATCTAATAGAAAATAATCGATTTGCATTGAATCGCATCGAAAATAATCGAATTGAATTGAATTGAAAATAATGAAATCGAATCGAAAATAATCGAATCGAAAGTAATCTTATCGAATCGAAAATAATCGAATCGAATCAAATAAAATCGAAAATAATTGAACCGAATCGATCGAATTGAGTTGAAAATAATCGAATCGAATCGAACCGAATCGAATCGAAAATAATCTAATCGAATCGAAAAGAATCGATCGAATCAAAAATAATCGGATCGAATCGAAAATAATCGAATCGAATCCAATCAAATCGAATCGAAAATAATCAAATTGAATTGAAATGAATCGAAAAGAATCGAATCGAATCGAAATTAATCAATCGAATCAAATCGAATCGAATCGAAAATAATCACATCGAATCTAATTGAATTGAAAATAATCGATTCGCATCAAATCTAATCGAAAATAATCCAATCGAATTGAATTGAAAATAATAGAATCGAATCTAAAATAATCCAATCAAATCGAAAATAATCCAATCGAAAAGAATCGAATCGATTCCAATAAAAAATAATTGAATCGAATCTAAAATAATTGATTCGCATCTAATCGAATCGAATCGAAAATAATTGAATCGAATTGAATCGAAAATAATCGAGTCGAATCTAAAATAATGGAATCGAAAAGAATCGAATCGATTCAAATCGAAAATAATCGAATCGAATCGAAAATAATCGAATCAAACCAAAAATAATCGAATCGAATTGAATCAAAAAGAATCGAATCGAATGCAATCGAATCGAATCGAAAAGAATCGAATCGAATCGAAAATAATCGAATCAAATCGAATTGATAATAATTGAATCGAATCATCGAATTGAATGGAATCGAAAATTATCGATTTGTATCGAATCAAATCTAATAAAAAATAATCTAATCAAATTGAATTGAAAATAATCGAAATGAATCGAAAATAATCGAATCGAATCAAAAAGAATTGAATCAAATCGAATCGATAATAATCGAATCAAATCATTGAATCGAAAATTATCGATTCGCATCGAATCGAATCAAATTGAAATTAATCTAATCAAATTGAATCGAAAATAATCGAATCAAATCGAAAATAATCGAATCGAATCTAAAATAATCGAATTGAAAAGAATCGAATCGATTCGAATCGAAAATCGAATCGAATCCAAAAGAATCGAATCGAATCAAAAATAATCGAATTGAATCGAAATTAATCGAATCGAATCGAATCTTGTTCAATTCATTTCGATTCTTTTTTATTTGATTCGATTCCTTTCGATTTGATTCAATTCGATTCAATTCTTTTCAACTGGATTGATTCTTTTCGATTCACTTCTTTTTGATGTCATTAGATTCGATTCTGTTCAATTTGATTCAATTCGATTGGATTTTTATCGATTTGATTAGATTCTTTTTGATTTGATTCAATTTGATTCTTTTCACTTTGATTCGATTCGATTTTTTTCAATTCGTTTTGATTCTTTTTGATTCAATTTGATTCTTTTCGATTTGATTCTATTTGATTCCATTCTTTTTGATTCGATTCTTTTCTATTCAATTCAAATCAAATCTTTTCAATTTGATTAGATTCGATTATTTGAATGAGTCGAATCGAATCAAAAAGAATAAATCGAATCGATTCAAAAAGACTGGAATCGAAGAGAATCGAATCGAATCAAAAATAATCAAATCGAATCAATCGAATCGAAAACAATCAAATAGAATGGAAACGAAAACAATCGAATTGAATCGAAAAGAATCGAATTGAATTGAATCGAAAATAATCAAATTGAATCGAAAATAATCAAATCGAATTGAAAATAATCGAATAGAAAATAATCGAAACGATTCGAATGGAAAATAATCGAAACGAATCGAAAAGAATTGAATCAAATTGAACATAATTGAATCGAATCGAAAATAATCAAATCGAATCGAATCAAATCGAATCGAATTAAAACAAATCGATTCAAAAATAATCGATTCACATCGAATCAAATCGAAAATAATCGAAACGAATAGAATCGAAAATAATCGAAGTGAATCGAAAATAATCGAATCGAATCAAATCGAATTGAATAGAAAATAATCGAATCGAATCTAAAATAATCAAATCGAAAAGAATCGATTCGATTCGAATCATAAATATTGAATCGAATCGAAAAGAATTGAATCGAATTGAAAAGATTCGAAACGAATCGAATGTAATCGAATTGAAAATAATCAATTCGCATCGAATCGAATCGGAAATAATCGAATTGAATTGAAAAGATTCGAATCGAATTGAAAATAATCTAAACTAATCCAATCGAATCAAATAAAAAATAATCGAATCGAATCGAATCAAATCGAAAATAATCGAACCGAATCGAACCGAATTTAATCTAAAATAATCGAATCGAATCGAACCGAATTGATTCGAAAGTAATCGAATCGAATCGAATCGAAAATAATCGAATCGAATCAAATTGAATCGAAAATATTTGAATCGAATCGAATCGAAAATAATCGAACCGAAACAAATCAAATTGAATCGAAAATAATCGATTCGAATCGAACCGAATTGAATCGAAAATAATCGAATCGAATGCAATCAAATCGAATAAAAAATAATCAAATTAATTTGAATTGAATCGAAAATAATTGCATCGATCGAATTGAATCAAAAATAATCGATTCGCTTCGAATCAAATCGAAAATAATCCAATCGAATTGAATCGAAAATAATCGAATCGAATAGAAAATAATCAAATAGAATCGAAAATAATCAGATTGAAAAGAATCGAATTGATTCGAATCGAAAATAATCGAATCAAATCGAAAAGAATCGAATAGAATCAAATCGAATAAAAAAAATCGAATCGAATCAAATCAAATTGAAAATAATCGATTCTCATCGAATCGATTCGAATCGAAAATAATCGAATTGAACTGAAATGAATCGAATCGAATCAAAAATAATCGAATCGATTTGAATCAAAAATAATCAAATCGAATCGAATCGATAAGAATCGAATTAAATCGAATCGAAAAGAATCGAATCAAACCATCGAATTGAGTCGAATCAAAAATAATTGAATCGAATCGAAAAGAATCAAATTGAATCGAATCGAATCGAATTGAAAAGAATCGATCAAATCGAAAAGAATCGAATCTAATTGAAAAGAATCAAATCGAAAGTATCGAATTGAATCGAATTGAATCGAACAGAATTGAATCGAATTGAATCAAAAACAATCGAATCGAAAAGAATAGAATCGAATCGAAAAGAATAGAATTGATTCGAAAAGATTCTAATCGAATTGAATCAAATCGAAAAGAATCGAATCAAATCGAAAAAATCGAATCGAATCGAAAAGAATCGAATCGAAACGAAAGATTTGAATCGAATTGAATCGAATCGAAAGGAATCGAATTTAATCAAAAAATCAAATTGAATCGAAAAGAATAGAATAGAATCGAAGAGAATCGAATCGAAAAGAATAGAATCGAATCATATTGAAAAGAATCGAATCAAATCGAATGGAAAAGAATTGAATCGAATCGAAAAAAATCGAGTTGAATTGAAAAGAAGAGAATCGTAAAGAATCGAATTGAATCGCATCGAAAAGATTTGAATCGAATCGAACTGAAAAGAATCGAATCGAAACGAATCGAATCAAAAAGACTCCAATCAAATCGAAAAGAAGCGAATCGAATCAAATTGAATCAAATAGAAAAGAATCTATCTAAACGAAAAGAATCGAATCGATAAGAAACGAATTGAAAGAATTGAATCGAATCGAATCGAAAAATAATTGAACCAAATCGAATCGAATCAAAAAGAATCGAATCGAATCAAATCCCTAACTCTAACCCCTAACCCCTAAGCCCTAACACTAAACCTATCCTAACCCTAACCCTTAACCCTAACCCTAACCCCTAACTCTAACCCTAACCCTACCCCAAACACTAACCCTAAACTTAACCCATACCCTAACCGAACCCGTACCCTAACCCTAACAGGTACACTAACACTAACCTGTACCACAACGCTAACCCATACCCTAACCCTTACCCCAACCCGTACCCTAACCCTAAGCCCATAACCTAACCCGTACACTAACCCATCCCCTAACCCTAACCATAACCAGTACTCTAACACTAAACCGTACCCTGACCCGTACCCTAAACCGTATCCTAACCCTAACCCTAACACGTACCTAACCATAACCCTAACCCATAACCCCTAACCCTAACCCTAAACCTAACACCTAACCCTAACCCTAAACCCTAACCCCTAACCCTAACTCTAAACCAAAACCTAACCCTAAGCCCTAACCCTAACCTTAACCCCTACCCCTAACCCTAACCCTAACCTGAACCCCTAACCACTAACCCTAAACCTAACCCTAACTCTTAACCCTAAACCTTAACTCTAACCCTAACCCTAACCCTAATCCTAACACTAAATCAAATGCAAACCTAAACCCTAACCCTAACCTTAAACCTAACACTAATACTAACCCTAACACCTAACCCCTAACCCTAGCCCTACCCCCTAACCGCTAACCCCTAACCCTACCCCTAACCCTAACCCTTAACACTAACCCTTAACCCTAACCCTACCCCTAACCCCTAACCTCTAAACTTAACCCTCTCCCTAACCCTTAAACCTAACACTTAACCCTAACCCTAACCCTAAACCTAACGCTAACCCCTAAACCTAACCCTAACCCCTAATCCTAACCCTAACCCTTCACCCTAACCTTAACCCTAACACTAACCCTAACATTAACCCTAACACCTAACTCTAAACCTAACGCTAAACCTAATCTGAAACCTAACCCATAAACTAACCCGTACCCTAACCCTAACACTCACCCATAACCTAAACCTAACCCTAACCTGTACCCTAACTCTAACCCGTACCCTGAACCTAACCCTAACCCTAAACCGTACCCTAACCCATACCCTAACCCTAACCCTATCCCGTACAGTAACCCTACCCCTAACCTGTACCCTAACCCTAAACCATACCCTACACCTAACCCGTACCCTAACCCATACCCTAACCCTAAACCATACCCTAACCCAACTCTAACCCGTACACTAACCCAAACCCGTATCCTAACCCTAACCCGTACCCTAACCCTAACACGTAACCTAAATCTAACCCTGACCCTAACCCAAACAATACCCTAATGCTAATCCTAAACCGTGCCCTAACCCTTACGCTAACCCCAACCCTAGCGCTAACCCATACACTAACCCTAAATGGTACCCTAACTCTAACCCTAACCAGTACCCTAATCTTAACCCTAAAACTAACCCTAACCTGTACCCTAACCCAATACCATACCCTACCCTAAGCCTAACCATAAACTGTACCCTAACACTAAAACTACCCCTAAACCTAACACTAACTCTAATCATAACCCTAACCCTATCTCTAAACCTAACCCTAACCCTAACCTAGCCGTAACTCTAACCCTAACCGTATCCCTAACACATAAACTAACCCTAACACTAACCCTAAGCCTAACCCATAAACTAAACCTAACCCTGACCCTAACCCTAAACAGTACCCTAACCCTAACCCTAACGTGTACCTTAACCCAAACCCTAACCCTAAACCTAACCCTAAGCCATACCCTAACCCTAACCCAAACCATAACCCTAACCCCTAACCCCTAACCTTAACCCTAACCCCTAACCACTAACCCGAACCTGAACCCCTAACTCCTAACCCTAACCCTAACCCTTAACCCTAACCCTTAACCCTAACCCTAACCCTAACCCTAACCCAAACCCTAACCCTAACTCCTAACCCTAACACTAACCCTAACCCACCCTAAACCTAAACCGTACCCTACCCTACCATAACCATAACACGTACCCTCACACTAAAACTGCCCTAACCTAACCCTAACACTAATCATAACCCTAAACCTATCTCTAACCTAACCCTAACCCTAACCCTAACCTAAACCTAAACCTCACCCTAACCCTATCCCTAACACGTAAACTAACCCTAACCCTAACCCTAACCCGTAAACTAAACCTAACCCTAACCCTAACCCTAAACAGTACCCTAACCCTAACCCTAATGTGTACCTTAACCCTAACCTTAACCCTAAACCTAACCCTAAGCTGTACCCTAACCCTAACCCTAACCAAAACCCATACCCTAACTCTAACTCTCCCGGACCCTAATCCTAACCCGTACCCTAACCCTAACCCTAATCCGTACCCTAAGCCTAACCCTATCCCCAACCCTAACCCTAACCCGTTCCCTAACCCTAACCCTAAACGTATCCCATACCCTAACCTGAACCCTAACCCTAACCCTAACCCTAACCCATAACCTAACCCTAAACCTAACCCTATCCCATAACCTAAACCTAACACTATACCTAACCCTAAACAGTACCCTAACCCTAGCCCTAACCCTAAACCCTAACCCTAACCCTAACACTAACCGAAACCTAACCCTAACCCTAACACTAACCCTGACCGTAACCTACCCTCACCCTAACCCGTACCCTAACCCGTACCCTAACCCAAACCCTAACACTAACCCTAAACCTAACCCTATCCTGTACCCTAACCCTAACCCTAAACCTAACCCTAACCCATACCCTAAATCTAACCCAAACCCTAACCGTTACCAGTACCCTAACCAATAACTTAACCCGTACCGTAATCCATACCATATCTCTAAACCGTACCCTAACCCTAACCCCTACCCTAATCTGTACCCTAAACCTAAGCCTAAACCGAACCCTAATCATAACCCTAACACTAACCATAACCCGTAGCCTAACCCTAACCAGAACCCTAAACATAACCCGAACTCTAACTCTAACCCTAACCCGTACTCTAACCCTAACCGTAACCCTAACCTGTAACCTAACCCTAACCCTAACCCTAAGGCTAAACAGTACCCTAAATCTAACCCTATCCCATACACTAACCCTAACCTAACCCTAAACCTAACTCTAAACCTAACCTTAACCCGTACCCTAATCCTAACCCATACCCTAATGCTTACCCTAACCCTCACCCGTACCCTAACCCAAACTCTAACCCGTACCCTAACCCTAACCTTACCCCAACCCTAAACCTAACGAAACCCAATCCCTAAACCTAACCATAAGCCTAACCTAATCCTAAACTTAACCCTTACCCTATCCCTAACCCTAACCCATAACCTAACCCTAACCCTAACCCTAACCCTAAACAGTACCCTAAATTTAACCCTAACCCATACCCTAACCCTAACCATAAACCTAAACCAAACCCTAACCCGTACCCTAACCCTAACACTAACACTAACCTGTACCCTAATCCGTAACCTAACCCGTAACCTAACCCGTAACCAAACCCTAACCCTAACTCTAATCCTAACCCATAGCCTACACCTTACCCTGAAACTACCCCTAACCCTAACCTGAACCCTAATCCTAACCCTAACCCTAACCCTAACCCTAACCCTAAGCTTAAACAGGACCCTAACCTAACCCTAACCCGTGACCTAACCCAAAATTTACAGCATTGGAAGTCAGGTCGTTCCATGAATAAAGCTCTACTGCACCTGGAGACACAACCGTTGAAGCCTGCAGCTTGCCCCTTGCGTCCCATGAGCTTCTGACAAACATGTCTAGTGAGGATGTTCGTAACTCCATCTGCAGGCAGTGTGGAACTGGGAAGGACTGCGTGTCAGCTCATCTTGCAGAAGGAAGTTCCCCAGAGAGACAGCTTTCAACCAGGTACTGGTTTGGAAGTTAGTATCTAGCTCCCTTCTGAGGGAGGAATTACTCAGAAGTTGTTGGATTGGGCTAGGAGACACTTGCCTCTCACAAAACTTGTGTCCCATATCAAACGACGTTCTTTCCAAGTGAAAGGTACAGGCGGTCAGCATGTAGGAGGAACAAGCCATAAGCTCATCCAAAGGAGTGTGCATCCCTTGGAGGCAGGTGTCCGGTAGTCGCGAATTGACAATGCAGACACTTGGTGGCGCAGTGGTTTAGCGTCTGCCTTTGGCCCAGGGAGCAATCCTGGAGACCCGGGATCGAGTCCCACGTCGGGCTCCCGGTGCATGGGGCCTGCTTCTCCCTCTGCCTGTGTCTCTGCCTCTCTCCCTCACTGTCTGCCTATCATAAATAAATAATAAAAAAAAAGAAGGGAATGCTGTGGAAGCGATCCGTACAGGCCGTCAGATTGTGGGAGGTACAGGCCATAAGCTCAACTCTGAGAAGCGTGTATGCCTTGCAGGCTCTGCTAGCCACTCTTTTATGGGAGTTAGAACCCAGCTACACTTTAATTGAACAAGGCTGTTGGAAATCGCTGTATTGAACTCAGTTACACGTGCCTACAAGCCTGAAACGTCTACATGCTTTTCACAACCTCTTCCAGCACCTAACATAAGGATGTTAGGACCTATGTCTACAGGCAGTCATGGTTGCGGGAGGGTCCCGCCCTCACCTCAACTCTCACAAGGAAGCATGTCTAGAAGCCAGCTTTCAACTAGCCGCATTCTTCTGGCCCTGAGAATGCAGCAGTATTCTAACTCAGGAGGTTCCAAGAATACCACTCTACTCCACCTGGAGACACCTTCCAGGCCTGCATTATTCCACTTGCATCTCACAAGCTTCTGACAAGCGTCTCTGGTGAAGACGTTGGAAACACATTCTGCAGGCAGTGTGGAACTCTGAGGGACTGCGTGTGAGCCCAACTTTCGGATGTAAGTTACCGTTGGATGCAGGGTTCAATTAGGTAGTATGGAACTTAGTATGTAGCACCAGTCTAAGACAGGAATTACTAGGAAATCGCGGGATTGAGCTTGGAGGCACTACTCTTGTGGGCCTCACCTGGACGAGGTGACTGGTTCTCACCTGGGACTCACTTGGACCTGATAACTTCGCTCCACACTTTGGCCTCACCTGGCCCTGATGACACTGGGCCCCACCTTGGCCTCAATCTGGACTTGGTGACTGTGGTCCCCACCTGGTCTCACCAGGACTTGGTGACTCTCGTTCCCACATGAAACACACATGGACCTGTTGACTGTGGTGTTCTTGTAGACTCACATTTACCTGGTGACTCCGGTCCCCACCAGGGCCTCACCTGGATCTGGTGACTCTGGCCGGCAGGTTGGCCTCACCTGGACCTGGTGAGTGGGGTTGCCACCTGGGCCTCACCCATACCTGGTGACTCAGGTCCCCACGTGGGCCTCACTTGGACCTGGTGAATCTGGTCCTTACCTGGTCCTCACCCGGAACTGGTAACTCTGGTCACCACCTGGGAATCACCTGGACCTGGTGAATCTGGTCCCCATCTGGGCCTCACCCAGTCCTGGTGACTTTGTTCCCCACCTGGACCTGATTGCTGTGGACTCCTACTTTGCCTCACCTGGAACTGGTGGCTCTGATCCTAACTGGGCCTCACCCAGATCTGGTGACTCTGGTCCTCACCTGTGCACCATTATGACCTGGATACTCTGTTCCACACCTGAGCCTCACCTGGACATGATGACTCTGGATCCCCTCTGGGCCTCACCCTGACCTGGTGACTCTGGTCCCCATCTGGATGTCACCTGGACCAGGTGAATCTGGTACCCCTCTAGGCCTCAACTAGACCTGGTGACTCTGGTCCTCAAGTGGGCCTCACCGGGACCTAGTGAATATGCTCCCCACCTGCACCTCATCTGGACCTGGTGACTGGTACTACCTGGGCATCATCGGGACATGGTTACTCTATTCCCCACTGGACTGACCTGATCCTGGTAACTCTGGTCCTGACTTTGGCCTCTTCTGTACCAGGTGACTCTGGCTCCACCTGGGCCTCACCTGTAACTGGTGACTCTGATCCTCAGCATGGCCTCACCTGACCTGGTGACTGTGGTTCCCATCGGGACCTCACCTGGACCTCATGTCTCTGGTCCCACCTGGGCCTCACCTGGACCTGGTGTCTCTGGTACCCACCTGGATAGCATCAGGATATGGTTACACTGTTCACTAACAGTGACCCAGCTGGACCTGTTAACTCTGGTCTTCACCTGGGCCACACCTGGACATGGTGACACTGGTTCCCTCCTGGGTCTCACCTGTACCTGGTGAGTCGGATCCCCACCTTGTCCTCACCTGTAACTGGTGATTCTCGTTCCCACATGGACATCATGTGGACCTGGTGGCGGCAGCATTTCTAGCTTCTCATGTACCTTGTGACTCTGGTCCCCCTCTGGGTCTCACCGTGCCCTGGTGAATGTGAACCCCACTTTGGCCTGACTTGGACCTGCTGACCCTGGTTGCCACCTGCGCCTCACCTTGAACTCTTGACTCTGGTTCTTTCAAGGGCCTCCCCTGTACCTGGGGATCCTGGTCCCTACCTGGGCCTCACCTGGACGTGGTGACTGTTGTCACCACCCGGAACTCACCTGGACCTGGTTACTGTGTTCCACACCTGGGCCTCACATAGACCTGTTGACCATGGTCCTCACCTGGGCCTCACCTGGACCTGTTGCCTCTGGTCCCCACCTGGGCCTCACCTGGATCTTGTGACTGTGGTCCCCACCTGGACCTCACTTGGATCTGGTGGCTCTGGTTCCCATATGGGGCTCCTTGGAACTGGTTCCTGTGATCTCCTTCTGGCCTCACCTGGACCAATATGACTCTGATCCATATTTGGGCCTCACCTGGACCTGGTGACTCTGGTCCTTACCTGGGCATCATTGTGACCTGGTTACTCTCTTCTATACCTGAGACTCACCTGGACCTGGTGACTCTGGTCCCCCTCTGGACCTCACCCTGACCTGGTGACTGTGGTCCCACCTGGGCCTCACCTGGACGAGATGACTGGTTCCCACAGGGACCTCACCTGGACCTGTTGAATCTGGTCCTCACATAGACATCATGGGAATGGTTACTCAGTTCCACATCGGGGACTCATCTGAACCTAGTGACTCTCGTCCCCCTCCGGGCTTCACCCTTACCTGGTGACTCTGGTCCCTCCCTGTGCTTCACTTGGACCTGGAGAATCTGGTCATTACCTGGTCCTCACCTGGACCTGGTGACTCTGGTAACCACCAGGGTCTCACCTGGACTTGGTGAATCTTGTTGCCACCTGGGCCTCACCTGGACCTTGTGACTGTGGTCCCCACATGGACCTCACATGGATCTGGTGCCTCTGGTTCCAATATGGGGCTCTCTTGGACCTGGTTCCAGTGGTCTCCTTCTGGCCTCACCTGGAAGAAAATGACTCTGATACATATTTGGGACTCACCTGGACCTGGTGACTCTGATACTTACCTGGGGATCATTGGGACCTGGTTACTGTCTTCTATACCTGGGCCTCACCTGGACCTGGTGAGTGGGGTTGCCACCTGGGCCTCACCCATACCTGGTGACTCAGGTCCCCACGTGGGCCTCTTGGACCTGGTGAATCTGGTCCTTACCTGGTCCTCACCCAGACCCGGTGACTCTATTCACCACATGGGCCTCACCTGGTCCTGGTGAATCTGGTCCCGATCTGGGCCTCATCCAGTCCTGGTGACCTTGTTCCCCACCTGGACCTGATTGCTGTGGACTCCTTCTTGGCTTCACCTGGAACTGATGACTCTGATCCTATCTGGGCCTCACCCAGATCTGGTGACTCTGGTCCTCAACTCGGCATCATTGGTACCTGGTTACTCTATTCCACACCTGAGCCTCACCTGGACATGATGACTCTGGAACCCCTCTGGGCCACACCCTAACCTTGTGACTCTGGTCCTCAACTGGGCCTCACAAAGACCTAGTGAATATGCTCCCCACCTGGGCCTCATCTGGAGCTGGTGACTCTGGTCCTTACCTGGGCATCATCGGGACATGGTTCCTCTGCATGACCTTCAGGTTGGCCTCACCTGTACCTGGTAACTCTTGTACTCACTTTGGCCTCTTCTGTACCAGTAGACTCTGGCCCCACCTGGGCCTCACCTGGAACAGGAGACTCTGATCCACAGCAGCATGCCTCGAAATCACCTTTCCACTAGCTGCGTTCGTATAGCCGTGAGAATGTAGCTACATTGTAAGTCAGGAGGTTCCATGTATACCGCTCTACTGCACCTAAAGATACAAGCATTGAAGTTTGCAGCTAGCTCCTTTTGTCCTATGAGCTTCTGACCAACACGTCTAGTGAGGATGTTTGAAATTTATCTGAAGGACATGAGGAACTGTGAGGGACTGGGGGTGAGCTCAAGTCTCAGAAGAAAGTACCCTTTGGACACTGCGTTCCACTAGCTTCTCATGTATGGAACTTACTATGTAGCACCAATCATAGAGAGCAGTTCCTCACATATCTCTGGATTGGGCTTGAGACACTAGTCATGTGGGCTGACACCTTCCACTAACCTCTCACAACCCTTCTGTCACAATTCAAGCCTAGGCCTGATAGGAGTGAAGTGTACCTGCAGTCAGCATGTGGAAGGTACAGGGAATAAGTTCAACTCTCAGAAGTGTGTATGCTTTACAGGCAGATGTCTGCTAGACACTTATTGATGGGAGCTAGAACCGAGGTACACTCTAATTAAATAAGGACGTTGGCAATCGCTGCATTGAACTCAGATACACGTGAGTTCATGCCTGTCGCTTCCACAAGCTTTTCACAAAACCTCTTCCAGCACCAAACATAAAGATGCTAGGACCTAAGTCTACAGGCAGTCAGGATGCGAGACGGTCCTGTCCTGACCTCAACTCTTACAAGGAAGCATGCCTAGAAGTCAGCTTTCAACGAGCTGCGTTCTTATGGCAGTGAGAATGTAGCAGTATTCTAATTCAGGAAGTCCAAGATTACCCATTTACTGCACCTGGAGACACCTTCCAGACCTGCATTATTCAACTTGCGTCTCACAAGCTTCTGACAAACGTCTCTGGTGAAGATGTTCAAAACTCATTCTGCAGGCAGTGTGGAACTGTGAGGGACTGGGTGAGAGCTCAACTATCAGAAGAGAGATGCTTTTGGACTCGGGGTTCAGCTAGCTTCTCTCGTATGGAACTTAGTACGTAGCACCTGTCTAAGACAGGAATTACTAGGAAATCACTGGATTGAGCTAGGAGGCACTAGTCTTGTGTGCCGGGACTTTCCACTTACCTCTCACAACACTTCAGTCACGCATCGGGCCTAGGCCTGTTAGCAGCGAAGTGTACCTGCAGGCAGGATGTGAGAAGTACAGGCCATAAGCTCAACTCTCAAAAGTGTGTACGCCTTGGAGGCAGATGTCTGCTACCCACTCGTACATGGGAGTTAGAAACTAGCTACACTCTTTGAAGAAGGCTGTTTGAAATCGCTGTATTCAACTCAGATGATCATGAGTACAAGCCTGACACTTCCACATGCATTTTGCTGCCCTCTCCCAGCACCTAACATAAGGATATTAGCAGTTACATCTACGGGCAGGCAGGATGTGGGAGGGTCCTGCCATGAGCTCAGCTCTCAGAAGGAAGGATGCCTTGAAGCCAGTTTTCTATTAGCTTCTTCTGATGGCTGTGAGAACGTAGCAGCATTGTAAGGGGGGATGTTCCATGAATACCGCTCCACTGCACCTGGAGAGACAACCATTGAAGCCTGCAGCTGGCCCTTGCGTCCCATTAGCTTCTGACAAACATGTCTAGTGTGGATGTTCGTAACTGCATCTGCAGGCAGTATGGAACTGCGAAGGACCGTGTGTCAGCTCATCTCGCAGAAGGCAATTCGCCAGAGAGATAGCTTTCAGCTAGGAACTCAGGTTTGGACGTTAGTATGTAGATCCCACCTGAGGGAGGAATTCCTAGAAAGTTGCTGGAAAGAAGTAAGGGACACTTGCCTCTCGCAAAACTTGCATCCCGTATCGAACGAAATCCTTTGGAAGTGAAGTGTACAGGCGGTCAGCAGGTGGGAGGTACAAGCCAAAAGCTCAATCCAAAGGAGTGTGCATGCCTTGGAGGCAGCTGTCCGATAGGTGCGAAATTGACAAGGGAGAGACTCGGTTTTCACTCCGCTACTGTCCCGCATAAAACAAAATGCAGTGGAAGAGGAACGTACAGGCAGTCAGGATGGGGGAGGTACAGGCCACAAGCTCAACTCTCAGAAGTGTGTATGCTTTACAGGCCGATGTCTGCTAGACACTTTTGAGGCGAGGTATACCCGAACTACACTCTAATGGTTCAAGGACGTTGGCAAACGCTGTATGGAACTCAGATACACGTGAGTACAGTCCTGACACTTCCACTTGCATTTCTCCAAACTCTCCCAGCACCTAAAATAAGGATGTTAGCAGCTACGACTACGGGCAGGCTGGATGCGGGAGGGTCCTGCCCTGAGCTCAGCTTTCAAAAGGAGGCATGCCTCAAAGCCAGCTTTCTCTTAACTGCGTTCTGATGGCCATGAGAACGTGGCAGCATTGTAATTCAGGATGTTCCATGAATACCGCTTTACTGTACCTGGAAACACAACCTTGAAGTCTGCAGCTTGCCCTTGTGTCCCATGAGCTTCTGACAAACATGCCTAGTGAGGATGTTTGTATCTGTATCTGCAGGCAGTGTGGAACTGGGAAGGACCACGTTTCAGTTCATCTCCTAGAGGGAAGCTCCCCAGAGACAGAGCTTTAGCTAGTAACTCAGGTTTGGAAGTTAGTATGTAGCTCCCATCTGAGGGAGGATTTCCTCAGAAGTTGCTGGATTGAACTAAGACACATTTGCCTCTCAAAAAACTTGCATCCCATTTCGAACGAAATCCTTTGGAAGCAAAGTGTACAGGCGGTAAGCTTGTGGGAGGTTCAAGTCCTACATTCAATCCAAAGGAGTGTGCATGCCTTGGAGGCAGCTGTCTGCTAGGCACGAAATTGACAAGGCACACTTGGTTCTCACTCCGCTACTCTCACGTAATCAATGAAATGCTGTGGAAGCAGAACTTACAGGGAATCAGGATGGGGGAGGATCAGGCCATAAGCTCACCTCTCAGAAGTGTGTATGCTTTGCAGGCCGATGTCTGCTAGACACTTATCAAGGGAGGTATACCCGAGCTACACTCTAATTAAACAAGGATGTTGGCAATCGTTGTATTGAACTCAGATACACGTGAGTATAGTCCTAACACTTCCACTTGCATTTCTCCATCCTCTCCCAGCACCTCACGTAAGGATGTTAGCAGCCATGACTATGGGCAGGCAGGATGCGGGAGGGTCCTGCCCTGAGCTCTGCTCTCACAAGAGACCATGCCTAGAAGCCAGCTTTCAACTAGCTGCGTTCTAATGGCCGTGAGACCATAGCAGTCTTCTAACTCAGGAGGTTCGAAGAATACCACTCCACTGCACCGGGAGGCGCCTTCCAGGCCTGCATTATTCCACTTGCATCTCACAAGCTTCTGAGAAACGTCTCTGGTGAAGATGTTCAAAACTCATTCTACAGGCAGTGTGGAAATGTGAGAGATTGGGTGTGAGCTCAACTCTCAGAATAGTGATGCTTTTGGACTCGGTGTTCAGCTAGCTCTCACGTATGGAACTTAGTCTGTAGCAGCTGTCTAAGACAGGAATTACTAGGAAATCGCTGGCTTGAGCTTGGAGGCACCAGTCCTGTGTGCGGGGACTTTCCACTTACCTCTCACAATACTTCCATCACGCATCGATCCTAGGCCTGTTAGCAGCGAAGTGTACCTGGAGGAGGATGTGGGAAGTACAGGCCATAAGCTCAACTTTCAAGAGTGTGTATGCCTGGGAGGCAGATGTCTGCTACCCACTCGTACATGGGAGTTAGAAACTAGCTACACTCTTTGAAGAAGGTCATTTGAAATCGGTATATTCAACTCAGATAATCGTGAGTACTGGCCTGACACTTCCACATGCAAATCGAATCGAAAGAAAAAGAATCCCATCGAATAGAATCGAAGAGAATGAATCGGAAACTATCGTATCGAAACGAAAAAAATTGAATCGAATCCAATCAAATCGAAAAGGTTCGTATCGCATCGAATTGAAAAGAATCGAATCGAATCGAATTGAAATAAATTGAAACAAATCAAATAAAAAAGAATCGAATAGGAAAAAATCGAATAAAAAAATGAATCGAATCGTATCGAAAAGAATCTAATCGAATCGAAAGGAATCGAATCGAAAAGAATTGAATCGAAAAGTTTAGAATCGAATCGAATTGAATCAAAAATAATCTAATCGAACCGAAAAGATTCGAATGAAATAAAAAGGAAACGAATTAAAAAGAATCAAATCAAATCAAATAAAAAAGAATCGAATCTATTCGATTCGAAAACAATCAAATCCAAATGAATCGAGTCGAAAGGAGTGGAATTGAAAAGAATCGAATCGTTTAGAAAAAAAGGAATCGAATTGAATCAAATCAAATAGAAAATAATCGAATCGAATTGAAAAGAATAGGAAAGAACCGAATTGAATCATATTGAAAAGAATCATATCGAATCATAAAGAATCGAATCGAATTAAATTGAAAAGAATCAAATCGAATCGAAAAGAATCGAATCGAATTGAAAAGAATCAAATCCAAAATAATCAAATCGAAGAGTCGAATCGAATAAAATCAAATCGATTCAAAAAAACCAAATCGAAGAGACTCAAAAAGAATCGAGTCGAATCGAATCAAAAAGAATCAAATTGAATCAAAAAGAATCGAATCGAAAAGAATCGATTCAAATCAATTTGAAAAGAAAGACATTCGAATAGAAAAGACTCGAATCGAAAAGAATCGAATTGAATCGAACCTAAAAGAATTGAATTGAAAAAAATCGATTCGAATGGAATCAAAAACAATAGAATCGAATCAAATCGATTCAAAAAGAAAGCAATTCGAATCGAACAAACTCGAATCGAAAAGAATCGAATCGAATCGAAAAAAATTGAATTGAATCGATTTGAATCAAAAAGAATCAAAAGGAATCAAATCGAAAAGAATTGAATCAAATCCAATCAAAAAGTATCGAAACAAATCGAATGAAAAAGAATCGAATCAAATCACAAAAATCGAATTGAACTGAAAAGAATCGAATCGAATCGAAAAGAACCGAATCGAATCAAATCGAAAAGAATCGAATTGAAAGGAATCTAATTGAATAGATTCAAATCGAATCGAATCGAAAAGAATTGAATCGAATCGAAAAGAATCAAATCGAATCGAATCAAAAAGTATCGAATTGAATTGAAAAAAACGAATCGAATCTAATCTAAAAGAATCGAATCGAAACAAATTGAAAAGATCGTATGCAATCGAATAGAAAAGAATCGAATGAAATCGAATCAAATACATTCGAAAAGAAAGGAATTCGAATTATAAAGACTCGAATCGAAAAGAATCAAATCGACACGATTCGAAAAAAATCGAATCGAATCGCACGGAATAAAAGAATCAAATCGAATGGAAGTAGAAAGAATCGAAAAGAATTGAATCGAATCAAAAAGAATTCAATCGAATCGAAAGATTCAAATCGAATCAAATCGAAAAGAAACAAATTGAAAACTATCGAATCAAATAAAAAAAATTGAATCGAATCGAATCTCATTGAAAAATATCCAATCGAATCGAATTGAAAAGAATTGAATAGAATCAAATAGAAAAGAATCGAATCGAATCGTTTGGAAAAGAAAGGAATTCAAATCGAAAAGACTCGAATCGTAAGATTCGAATCGAATCGAATCAAAAAGAAACGAATCAAAAACTATCAAATCGAAACGAAAAAAATTGAATCGAATCGAATCGAAAAGAATCAAATCAAATAGAAAAGGATCAAATTGAATCGTATCGAATAAAAAAGAATCAAATCAAATTGAAAAGAATAGAATCGAATTGAATCGAAAAGAATCGAAAAAATCTAATAGAGAAGAATTCGAATCGAATCAAAAATATCGAATCGAATGGAAAAGAATCGAATCAAATCGAAGAGAATTGAGTGGAAAAGAATCGAATAGAAAGGAATCGAATCGAATCGAAAAGAATTGAATCGAATAAAAAAAATTGAATCAAAAAGAATCGAATTGAATCGAATGGAATCGAAAAGAATAGAAAAGTATCGATTCGAATCGAAAAGAATCAACTCGAATCGAATCGAAAAGAATCGAATTGAATCAAAAAAATCGAATTGAACCTTAAAGAACAGAATTGAATTGAAAAGAATCGAATCGATTCAAAAAGAACCAAATCGAATCAAATCGAAAAGAATCGAATTGAAAAGAATCTAATCAAATAGATTCAAATCGAATTGAATGGAATCGAATAGAATTGAATCAAATCGAAAAGAATCGAATCGAATTGAAAAAAATCGAATTGAATCCAATCTAAAAGAATTGAATCGAAAAAATCGATTCTAATGGAATCAAAAAGAATCGGATTGAATCAAATCGATTCGAAAAGAAAGGAATTCGAATCGAATTGAATTGAAAAGAATCGAATAGATTCGAATCGAATCGAAAAAATTCAAAATGAATCTAATCAGATCGAATGTAAAAAAATCTAATCGAATCGAAAAGAATTGAATCGAATCGAACCGAATCGAAAATAATCGAATAGATCAAATAAAAAAGAATTGATCGATTTGAAATGAATAGAGTAGAATCGAATCAAAGCGAAGTGAAAAGATTCGAATTGAATTGAAAAGAATCGAAATGAATCGAATTGAATCCAAAAGAATTGAATCGATTCGAAGAGTATCGAATCGAATCCAAAGAATCGAATCAAATTGAAAAGAATCGAATGAAAAAGAATCGAATCGAAACGAAAAGAATCCAATTGTATCGAATCAAATCGTAAACAATCAAATCGAATTGAATCGAAAAGAATCAAATTGAATCGAATAGAAAAGAATCGAATGGTATCGAATTGAATCGAAAAGAATCGAATCATATCTAATTGAATTGAAAAGATTCAAATAGAATAGAACCGAAAAGAATCGAATCGTATCTAATCGAATCAAAAAGAATCGAATCGAATCGAAAAGAATCAAATCGAACCAAATCGAAAAGTATTGAATCGAAAAGAATCGAATAGATTCGAATCGAATCAAATTGAAAAAATTCAAAACGAATCTAATCAGATCAAATGGAAAAGAATCGAATCGAATCGAAAAGAATTGAATCGAATCGAACCGAATCAAAAATAATCGAATAGATCGAATCAAAAAGAATCTATCGATTTGAAATGAATAGAGTAGAATCTAATCGAACGAAACGAAAAGATTTTAATCGAATTGAAAAGAATTGAATAAAATAAAATCGAAAAGAATCTAATTGAAACGAAAAGAATCGAATCGAATGGAATCTAATTGAAAAGAATTGAATTGAGACGAAAAGAATCAAATCGAAGAGAATAGAATCGAATAGAAAAGAATCGAATCGAAAAAATCAAATCAAAAAGAATAGAGTTGAGTTGAATCGAATTGAAAAGAATCGAGTAGAATCGTATCGAATAGAAAAGAATCGAATCAAATAGAAAAGAATCGAATCGAATGGAATAGAATAGAAAGGAATCAAAAAGAATCAATCAAATCGAATTGAATCGAAAAGAATCAAATAGATTCGAATCAAAACGAACTGAAAAAATCGAAACGAATTGAATCGTATCGAATGGAAAAGAATCGAACCGAATGGAAAAGAATCGAATCGAACTGAATCGAAAAGAATTGAATCGAACAGATCCGAAAAGAATCGAATCGAATTGAATAGAAAAAATCATATCGAATCGAATCGAATTGAATCAGAAAGAATCGAATCGATTCCAATTGAATTGAATCGAGAAGAATCGAATCGAATAGTATCGAATCTAATTGAAATGAATCGAATCAAATAAAATAGAAAAGAATCAAATCGAAACAAAAAGAATCGAATCAAGTAAAATTGAAAAGAATCAAATCAAATAAAATCGAAAAGAATCTAATTGAAACAAAAAGAATTGAATCGAAAAGATCGAATTGAAAAGAATCGAATCGAATCAAAAAGAATCGAATTGAAAAGTATCGAATCGAAACGAAAAAAATCAAATCGGAAAGATTGAATCGAATTGAATCAAAAAGAATTGAATTGAATCGAAAAGAATCGAATCTAATCAAATTGAATTGAAAAGAATCGAATCAAATTGAAAAGAATAGAATAGTATAGAATCTAATTGAAAAGAACCGAATCGTATTGAATTGAATCAAAAAGAATCGAATCGAATTGAATCGAAAAAAATCGAATCGAATTGAAACGAAAAGAATCGAAACGAATCAAATCCTAAAGAATGGAATCGAAAAGAATTGCATCGAAACGAAAGGAATCGAATCAAATCGAATCGAAAAGAATTGAATCGAATAAAAAAGAATCGAATCGAATCGAATCAAAAAGAATCGAAATGAATCGATTCGAAAAGAATTGAATTGAATGAAATTGAATCGAAAAGAATTGAATCGATTCGAATTGAAAAGATTCAAATCGAATTGAGTTGAAACGAAAAGAATCGAACCGAATCAAAAAGAATCAAATAGAATCGAATCAAAAAGAATCAAATCGAGTAGAATCGAATCGAAGGTAGGCGAATCAAAAAGAATCAAATCGAGTAGAATCGAATCGAAGGTAGGCGAAAAGAATCGAATCGATTCAAAAATTATCTAAACGAATCCAATTGAATCCAAAAGAATCGAACCGAATCGAATTGAAAAGAATTGAATCGAATCGAATAGAATAGAATCAAACAGAAATGATTCGAACGAAAAGAATCTTATCGAATCGAATCGAAAAGAATCGAATTGAATCGAATCGAAAAGAATCAAATCGAATAGAAAAGAATCGAATCAAAGAGAATCTAATCGAAACGAAAAGAATCAAATCCAATCGAATCGAAAAGAATCGAATCGAATCAAAAAGATCGAATTGAAAAGAATCGAATTGAATCGAATCGAATCGAAAACAATCGACTCGAATCATATTGAACCGAACAGAATCAAATCGAATCGAAAAGAATAGAATTGGGATCCCTGGGTGGCGCAGTGGTTTGGCACCTGCCTTTGGCCCAGGGTGCGATCCTGGAGACCCGGGATCGAATCCCACGTAGGGCTCCCGGTGCATGGAGCCTGCTTCTCCCTCTGCCTATCTCTCTCTCTCTCTCTCTCTGTGACAATCATAAATAAATAAAAATTTAAAAAAAAGAAAATAAAGAAAAGAATAGAATTGTATTGAAAAGAATCGAATCGAATAGAAAAGAATCGAATTGAATCGAATGCAATCAAATCAAAAAGAATCGAATCAAATTAAAAAGAATCAAATCGAATTTATTGAATCGAAAAGAATCGAATCGAATCAAATTGCATCGAATCGAAAATAATTGAATCGAATTGAATAAAAAATAATCGAATTGAATCGAATCAAAAATAGTTGGAATTGAATTGAATCGATAATCGAATCAAATCAAGTCGAATAGAAAATAATCGAATCGAATCAAATCGATTCGAAAAAATCGAATCAAATTACATCGAATCAAAAATAATCAAATCGAATCGTATTGAATCGATTCGAATTGAAAAGAATCGAATCGAATCGAATTGAAGTGAAAAGAATCAAATTGAATCGAATTAAAAAGCATCGAATCGAAAAGAATCGAAGCGAAAAGAATCGAATTGAATCGGAAAGATCGAATTGAATCGAATCGAATCGAAAAGAATCGAATCGACAGGAATCGAATCGAATAAAAAATTATCGGAAATAATCCAACTGAATCCAAAAGAATTGGATCGAATCGAAATGAATAGAAAAGAATCGAATGGAACATTATCGAATCGAATCCAAAAGAATCGAATTGAGTCAAATCATAAAGACTCGAATCGAATAGAATCGAATCGAAAAGAATCGAATCCAAGAGAATCTAATCGAAACAAAAAGAATCAAATCGAATCAAATCAAAAAGAATCGAATCGAAAAGACAAGAGTCGAATTGAATCGAATCGAAAAGAATCAAATTGAAAAGAATCTAATCGAATTGAAAAGAATCGAATCGAAAAAATCGAATCGAATTGAATCGAATCGAATCGAAAATAATCGAATCGAATAGAATTGAAAAGAATAGAAAAGAATCGAATAGAATCGAAAAGAATCGAATCGAATCGAAATGAAAAGAATCAAATCGAATCGAAAAGAATCGAGTCAAATTGAATCGAAAAGAATCGAATTGAATTGAAAAGGATCGAATCGAAAAGAATTTAATCGAATCGAAAAGAATCGAATCGAAGAGTCGAATTGAAAAGAATCTAATCGATTTGAAAAAAAACCGAATTGATTCGAATCGACTCAAAAAGAATCAAATCGGGGATCCCTGCGTGGCGCAGCGGTTTAGCGCCTGTCTTTGGCCCAGGGCGCGATCCTGGAGACCCGGGATCAAATCCCACATCGGGCTCCCGGTGCATGGAGCCTGCTTCTCCCTCTGCCTGTGTCTCTGCCTCTCTCTCTCTCTCTCAAAAAAAAAGAAAAGAATCAAATCGAATCGAATCAAATCGAAACGAATCAAATCAAATCGATTAAAAAAGAAAGAAATTCGAATCGAAGAGACTCGAATCAAAAAGAATCAAATCGAATCGAATCGAATTGAAGAGAATTGAATCGAAGAGAATCTAATCAAAACGAAAAGAATCAAATCGAATGGAATTGAAAAGAATCGAATCTAATCAAATCAAATCAAATAAAAAAGAATTGAATCAAATCGATTCGAAAAGAAACTCGAATCGAAGAGACTCGAATCGAAAAAAATCGAATCGAATCTAATCGAATCAAAAAGAATTGAATCTAAGAGTTTCGAATCGATTCGAATTGAATTGAAAAGAATCTAATCGAATCGAAAAGACTCGAAAGGAATCGAAAAGAAACGAATCAAAAAGAATCAAATTGAATCGAATCAAAAAGAATAGAATCCCATCGAATCGAAAAGAATCGAATCCAAATAAATCGAGTCGAAAGGAGTGGAATCGAAAAGAATCGAATCGATTAGAAAAAAATGAATCGAATTGAATCGAATCTAATCGAATATAATCAAATCGAATCGAATTGAAAAGAATAGAAAAGAATCGAATCAAATCGAATCTAAAAGAATCGAATCGAATTGAATTGTAATGAAAAGAATCGAATCGAATCGAAAAGAATCGAATCGAATCGAAAAGCACTGAATTGAATGCAATCAAATCAAAAAGAATCGAATCGAATTGATTGAATCGAAAAGAATCGAATGGAATCGAATCACATCAAATCGAAAATAATTGAATTGAATTGAATAAAAAATAATCGAATCGAATCAAATCGAATCGAGAATAATTGGAATTGAACTGAATCGATAATCGAATCGAATCAAATCGAGTCGAATAAAAAATAATCGATTCGAAAAAAATGAAATCAAATTGCATCGAATCAAAAGTAATCGAATCGAATCATATTGAATCGATCCGAATCGAATCGAATCGAATCAAAAGAATCAAATCGAATCGAAAAGAATCGAATCGAAAAGAATCAAATCGAAAAAAAAGAAAAGAATCAAATTGAATCGTAAAGAATTGAACCGAAAAGAATCAAATCGAATCAAATCGATTGAAAAGATCGAATCAAAAAAATCAAAGAGAATCAAAACAAATCAAAACGAGTCGAATTGAATCAAATTGAAAAGAATTGCCTCAAATCAAATCTAAAAGAATCGAATCGAATCAGAAAGAATCAAATCGAATCTAAAAGAATCGAATCGAATGGAATCGAATCGAATTGAATCGAAAAGAATCAATCGAATCGAATTGAATAGAAAAGAATCGAATAGATTCGAATAGAAATGAATCGAAAAAAATCAAAACGAATCGAATCATATCGAATTGAAAAGAATCTAATCGAATCAAAAAGAATTGAATCAAACTGAATCGAAAAGAATCGAATCGAACAGAATCGAAAAGAATCGAATCGAAAAGAATCATATCGAATAGAATTGAATTGGATCGAAAAGAATTGAATCGATTCCAATCGAATTGAATCATAAAGAATCGAATCGAACAGTATTGAATCTAATTGAAATGAATCGAATCAAATAAAATAGAAAAGAATCAAATCTAAACGAAAGGAATCGAATTGAATTGAATTGAAAAGAATCGAATTGAATCGAATTGAAAAGCAACAAATCGAAAACAATCGAATCGAAACGGAAAGAATCGAATCAAATCGAAAAGATCGAATTGAAAAGAATCGAATTGAATCGAATAGAATCGAAAAGAATCGAATCGTATCGAATCGAAAAGAATCAAATCGAATCGAATCGAAAAGAATTGAATTGTATTGAAAAGAATCGAATCGAATCAAAAAGAATCGAATCGAATAGAAAAGAATTGAATCGAATGCAATAAAATCGAATAGAATCGAATCGAATAGAAAAGAATCAAATCGTATTGATTGAATCGAAAAGAATCGAATCGCATTGAATCGAAAATAATTGAATTGAATTGAATAAAAAATAATCAAAACAAATCGAATTGAATTGAGAATAATTGGAATTGAATGGAATCGATAATCGAATTCAATCAAATAGAGTCAAATCGAAAATAATCAAATCGAATCAAATCGATTCGAAAAATCGAATCAAATTGCATCGAATCAAAAGTAATCAAATCGAATCGTATTGAATCGATTCGAATTGAAAAGAATCGAATCGAATCAACAAGAATCAAATCGAATCAAATCAAAAAGAATCGAATCCAAAGAATCGAATTGTAGAGAATCTAATTGAAACGAAAAGATTCGAATCGAATCGAATCGAATCGAAAAGAATCGAATCTAAACAAAAAGAATCGAATCGAATTGAAAAGAATCAAATCGAATAGAAAAGAATCGAATAGAAAAGAATCAAATCGAATCGAAAAGAATTGAATCGAAAGGAATCCAATCGAATCAAATCAATTGAAAAGATCGAATCAAAAAATTCAAAGAGAATCAAAACGAATCAAAATGAATCAAATCGAATCGAATTGAAAAGAATCAAATCGTATCAAATGGAATTGAAAAGAATCGAATCATATGGAGTTGAATCGAAAAGAATCAAATCGAATAGAACCGAAAAGAATCGAATCGAATACAATAGAAAAGAATTGTATCGAATCGAGTAGAATTGAATCGAAAAGACTCGATTCCAATCGAATTGAATCGAAAAGAATCGAATCGAACAGTACCGAATCGAATTGAAAAGAATCGAATCAAATAAAATCGAAAAGAATCTAATTGAAACGAAAAGAATCGAATCAAATCAAATTGAAAAGAATCGAATTGAAACGAAAAGAATCAAATCGAAAAGAATTGAATTGAATTGAAAAGAATCGAATCGAAAAATCGAATCGAAAAGAATCGAGTTGAGTTGAATCGAATAGAAAAGAATCGAATCGAATCGAATCGAAAAAAATCAAATTGAATCGAAAAGAATCGAATCGAATGGAATCGAATCGAATTGAATCAAAAAGAATCAATCGAATCGAATTGAATCGAAAAGAATCGAATAGATTCGAATCAAAACGAATCGAAAAAAATCGAAACGAATCGAATCATATCGAATGGAAAGAATCGAATCAAATCGAAAAGAATCGAATTGAACTGAATAGAAAAGAATCGAATCGAACAGAATTGAAAAGAATCGAATCGAAATGTAACAAATCGAATCCAAATGATCGAATCAAATCAAATCGAAAAGAATCGAATAGAAACGAAAGAATCAAATAGAATCGAATTGAAAAGAATAGAATAGAATCGAATCGAACAGAATTGAATCGAACGAAAAGAATCTTATCGAATCGATTCAAAGTGAATTGAATCGAATGGAGAAGAATCAAATAGAATCGAATCAAAAAGAATCGAATCGAAGAGAATCTAATCGGAATGAAAAGAATCAAATCGAATCAAAAAGAATTGAATTGAAAAGAAGAGAATTGAAAAATTTGAATCGAATCGAATCGAAATGAATCGAATCGATTCAAATCGATTGAAAAGATCGAATCAAAAAACATCAAAGAGAATCGAAACAAATCGAAACGAATCAAATCGAATCTAATGGAAAAGAATCGTATCAAATCAAATCTAAAAGAATTGAATTGAATCGAATCAAAAAGAATGGAATTGAATTGATTCGCATCAAAAGAATCGATCGAATCGTATTGAATCGAATCAAAAAGAATCGAATCGAATGGAATCGAATTGAATCGAAAAGAATCGAATAGAATTGAATTGAAAAGAATTGAATCGAACATTATCAAATCGAATTGAAAAGAATTGAATCAAATCGAAAAGAATCGATTCGAAACGAAAAGAATCGAATCGAATTTGAAAGAATCGAATTGAATTGAAACGAGAAGAATCGAATCGAATTGCATCGAATCGAAAATAATTGAATCGAATTGAATAAAAAATAATTGAATCGAATCGAAAATAATTGGAATTGAATCGATAATCGAATGGAATCAAATCAAATCGAGTCGAAGCGAAAATAATCGAATCGAATCATATAAATCGAAAAGAATCAATGGAATCGAATTGAATCGAACAGAATCTAATAGATTCAAATAGAAACGAATCGAAAAAAATCAAAACGAATCGAATCATATTGAATCGAAAAGAATCAAATCGAATCAAAAAGAATTGAATCGAACTGAATCGAAAAGAATCGAATCGAACAGAACCGAAAAGAATCGAATCGAAAAGAATCGTATTGAATCGAATGGAATTGAATCAAAAAGAATCAAATCGATTCCAGTTGAATTGAATCGAAAAGAATCGAATCAAACAGTACCGAATCTAATTGAAATGAATCAAATCAAATAAAATAGAAAAGAATCAAATCGAAACGAAACGAATCGAATCGAATTGAATTGAAAAGAATCGAATCGAATCGAAAAGATCGAATTGAAAAGAATCGAATTGAATCAAATCGAATAAAAAAGAATCGAATCGTATCGAATTGAAAGGAATCAAATCGAATAGAATCGAAAAGAATAGAATTGTATTGAAAAGAATCGAATCGAATCGAAAAGAATTGAAAAGAATAGAATCGAATGCAATCATATCGAAAAGAATCTAATCGAATCGATTTGAAAAGAATCAAATCGAATTGATTGAGTCGAAAAGAATCGAATCAAATCACATCGAATCGAAAATAATTGAATTGAATTGAATAAAAAATAATCGAATCAAATCGAATCGAGAATAATTGGAATTGAATGGAATCGATAATCAAATTGAATCAAATTGAGTCGAATCGAAAATAATCGAATCGAATCAAATCAATTCGAAAAAAATCTAATCAAATTGCATCGAACCAAAAGTAATCGAATCGAATCATATTGAATCGATTCGAATTGAAAAGAATCGAATCGAATCGAATCGAAAAGAATCAAATCGAATCTAATCAAAAAGAGTCAAATCCAAAGAATCGAATTGTAGAGGATATAATCAAAATGGAAAGATTCGAATTGAATCGAAACGAAAAGAATCGAATCTAAACGAAAAGAATCGAATCGAAAAGAATCAAATCGAATAGAAAAGAATCGAATAGAAAAGAATCAAATCGAATCGAAAAGAAGTGAATCGAAAAGAATCGAATCGAATCAAATCGATTGAAAAGATCGAATCAAAAAAATCAAAGAGAATCGAAATGAATCAAAACTAATCGAATCAAATCGAATTGAAAAGAATTGCATCGAATCAAATATAAAAGAATCGAATCGAATCGAATCAAATCAAAAAGAATCGAATCGAATAGATTCGCATCGAAAAGAATCGAATCGAATCGTATCGAATCGAAAAGAATCGAATCGAATGGAATTGAATCGAATTGAATCAAAAAGAATCAAATCAAATCGAATTGAATCGAAAAGAATCGAATAGATTCGAATTGAAATGAATCGAAAAAAATCAAAATGAATCGAATCAGATCAAGTGGAAAAGAAGTGAATCAAATCAAAAAGAATCGAATCAAATCGAACTGAATCGAAAAGAATCGAATAGATCGAATCAAAAAGAATCGAATCGATTCGAAATGAATCGAGTAGAATCGAATTGAACCAAAAAGAATCGAATCGAAAAGAATCGATTCGAATCAAAATGTAAAGAATCAAATTGAATCGAAAAGAATCAAATCAAAACAAGAATCAAATTGAATCGATCGAAAAGATCAAATTGAAAAGAATCGAACTGAATCGAATCAAATAGAAAAGAATCGAATCAAATCATATCGAACAAAAAGAATCAAATCGAATCGAATTGAAAAGAATTGAATGGTATCATTGAATCGAAAAGAATCAAATCATATCGAATTGAATTGAAAAGAATCAAATCTAATAGAACCGAAAAGAATCAAATAGAATCGAATCGAAAAGAATCGAATCGAATACATTGAAAAGAATCGAAACGAATCGAAAAGAATCGAATAGAATCAAAAAGTATTGAATCGAAAAGAATTGAATCGAATCGAAAAGAATCAAATTGAATAGCATCGAAACGAATCGAATCAAAATGAAAAGAATCGAATCGAATCGAAAAGAATCGAATCGTATCGAATGGAATCGAAAAGAATCGAATCATATCGAATTGAATCGAAAAGAATCGAATCGAATAGAACCGAAAAGAATCTATTCGAATACAATCGAAAATAATCGTATCAAATCGAATTGAATTGAATCGAAAAGAATCTAATCGAATCTTATATACTGGAATCAAAAAGAATCGAGTCGATTCGAATTGAAAATATCAAACCGAATCGAAAAGAATCGAATCAAAAAGAATTGATTCAAATCGAAAATAGTCGAATTGAATCAAAACGATTCAAATCGATACGAAACAAATCGAATCGAAAATAATAGAATTGAATTGAACCGAATCGAAATGAAAATAATCAAATTGAATCGAATTGAAAATAATCGAATCAAATCAAATCGAAAATAATTGAATCGAATCTAATCGAAAATAATCGATTCGCATTGAATCAAATCGAAAATAATCGAATTGAATTGAATTGAAAATAATGAAATCGAATCGAAAATAATCGAATTGAAAGTGATCTTATCGAATCCAAAATAATCGAATCGAATCAAATCGAAAATAATTGAACTGAATCGATCGAATTGAATTGAAAGTAATCGAATCGAATTGAATCGAATTGAATAAAAAATAATCGAATCGAATCAAATCGAAAATAATTGAATTGAATCGAAAAGAATCGATCGAATCAAAAATAATCGAATTGAATCCAATCAAATCGAATCGAAAATAATCAAATTGAATTGAATTGAATCGAAAATAATCGAATCGCATCGAAATTAATCGAATCGAACCAAATCGAATCGAATTGAAAATAATCAAATCGAATCAAAAATAATCGCATCGAATCGAATTGAATTGAAATCGAAAAAAAAGAAATTGATTCGCATCGAATCGAATCGAAAATAATCCAATCGAATTGAATCGAAAATAATCCAATCGAATCGAAAATAATCCAATCGAATCGAAAATAATCCAATTGAAAAGAATCGAATCTATTCGAATCGAAAATAATCAAATCGAATCGAATAGAATCGAAAATAATCGATTCATATCTAATCGAATCGAATCAAAAATAATTGAATCGAACTGAATCGAAAATAATCGAATCGAAAATAATTGAATCGAATCGAAAATAATCGATTCGCATCAAATCGAATCGAATCAAAAATAATCGAATCAAAATGAATCGAAAACAATCGAATCGAATCGAAAATAATCAAATCGAATCAAAAAGAATCGAATCGGAAAGAATCGAATTGATTCGAATTGAAAATAATCGAATCGAACCGAAATGAATCAAATCAAATAAAAAATAATCGAATCGAATTGAATCAAAAATAATTGAATCTAATGCAATCGAATTGAATCGAAAATATTCGAATAGAATCGAATTAAATCGAAAATAATCGAATCGAATCGAAAAGAATCGAATCAAATTGAATCGAAAAGAATCATATAGAATCGAATCGAATCGAATTGAAAAGATCGATCAAATCGAAAATTGAATCGAATCGATAAGAATCGAATCGAAAAGTATCAAATTGAATTGAATCAAATCGAATCCAACAGAATTCAATCGAATCGAATTGAAAAGAATGGAATAGAATCGAAAAGAATCAAATCAAATCAAAAAGAATCGAATCGAATCGAAAAGAATAGAATTGATTTGAAAAGATTCGAATCGAATTGAATCAAATAGAAAAGAATCGAATCGAATTGAAAAGAATCGAATCGAATTGAAAAGAATCAAATCGAAACGAAAGATTTGAATCGAATTGAATCGAATCGAAAGGAATCAAATCGAATCGAAAAAATCGAATCGAATTGAAAAGAATAGAATCGAATCGAATCAAAGGGAATCGAATCGAAGAGAATAGAATCAAATCGTATCGAAAAGAATCGAATCGAATCAAAAAAAATGGAGTCCAATTGAAAAGAATCGAATTGAATTGTAAAGAATCAAATTGAATCTCATCGAAAAGATTTGAATCGAATCGAACTGAAAAGAATCGAATCGAAACGAATCGAATCAAAAAGACTCGAATCAAATCGAATCAAAAAGAATCGAATCAAATCAAATTTAATCGAATAGAAAAGAATCTATCGAATTGAAAAGAATCAAATCAATAAGAAACGAATTGAAAGAATTGAATCGAATCGATTTGAATCGAAAAGAATTGAATCGATTGATGCAAAAAGAATTGAATCGAATCAAATCCCTAACCCTAACCCCTAACCCCTAAACCCTAACACTAAACCTATCCTAACACTAACCCTTAACCCTAACCCTAACCCTAACCGAAACCCTAACCCTAACCCGAACACTAAGCCTAAACTTAACCCATACCCTATCCCTAACAGGTACCCTAACACTAACCTGTACCCCAACCCTAACCCTAACCCTAACACGTACCTAACCATAACCCTAACCCTAACCCCTAACCCTAACCCTAAACCCTAACCCCTAACCCTAACCCTAAACCAATCATAACATTAACCCCTAACCCTAACCTTAACCCCTACCCCTAATCCTAACCCTAACATGAACCCCTAACCACTAACCCTAAACCTAACCCTAACCCTTAACCCTAACCCTTAACCCTAACCCTAATCCTAACACTAACCCAAACCCTAACCCTAACCCTTAACCCTAAACTTAACCCCAAACCTTAACCCTAACACTAACACTAACCCTAACACCTAACCCCTAACCCTAGCCCTTACCCCTAACCCCTAACCCTAACCCTTAACACCAACCCTTAACCCTAACCCTACCCCTAACTCCTAACCCTAAACCTAACACTTAACCCTAATCCTAACCCTAACCCTAAACCTAACCCTGCCCCTAACCCTAACCCTAACCCCTCACCCTAACACTAACCCTAACCACTAACTCTAAACCTAACCCTAAACCTAACCTGAAACCTAACCCATACACTAACCTGTACCCTAACCCTAGCACTCACCCATAACCTAAACCTAACCCTAACATGTACCCTAACTCTAACCCGTACCCTAAACCTAACCCTAAGCCTAAACCGTACCCTAACCCGTACCCTAACCCTAACCCTATCCTGTACAGTAATCTAACCCTAACCCTTACACTAACCCTAACCCGTACCCTAACCCTAACCCGTACCCATACCCTAACCCTAACCTGTACCCTAACCCTAAACCATACCCTAACCCTAACCTGTACCCTAACCCTAACCCATACCTTAAACCTAAACCTAACCTAACCCATACCAGTACCCTAACCCTAACCCTATCCTGTACCCTAAACCTAACCCTAACATAAACCCTAACCCGTACCCTAACCTGTACCCTAACCTTAACCCGTACCCTAACCCTAAACCATACCCGAACCCTAACACATAACCTAAATCTAACCCTGACCCTAACCCAAACAATACCGTAACGCTAATCCTAACCAGTGCCCTAACCCTTACGCTAACCCCAAACCTAACGCTAACCCGTACCCTAACCCTAACCCATACCCTAAACCTAAGCCTAACCTAACCCATACCCGTACCCTAACCCTAACCCTATCCTGTACCCTAAACCTAACCCGTACCCTAACCCTAACACTTACCCTAACCCGTACCCTAACCTGTACCCTAACCCTAACCCGTACCCTAACCCTAAACCGTACCCGAACCCTAACACATAACCTAAATCTAACCCTGACCCTAACGCAAACAATACCGTAACGCTAATCCTAACACGTGCCCTAACCCTTAGGCAACCCCAACCCTAATGCTAACCCGTACACTAACCCTAAATGATACCCTAACACTAACCCTAACCCGTACCCTAATCCTAACCCTAAAACTAACCCGAACCCGTGCCCTAACCCTATACCGTACCCTACACTAACCCTAACCATAACCCATACCCTAACACTAAAACTACCCCTAAACCTAACCCTAACTCTAATCATAACCCTAACCCTATCTCTAAACCTAACCCTAACCCTAACCTAACCATAACCCTCACCCTAACCATATCCCTAACATGTAAACTAACCCTAACCCTAACCCTAACCCTAACCAATAAACTAAACCTAACCCTAACCCTAACCCTAAACAGTACCCTAACCCTAACGTGTACATTAACCCGAACCCTAACCCTAAACCTAACCCTAAGGCGTACCCTAACCCTAACCCAAACCCTAAACCTAAATCCTAACCCTAACCGTAACCCTAACCCTAACCCTAACCCCTAACCCCTAACACTAACACTAACCACTAACCCTAACCCGAACCCGAACCCCTAACCCCTAACCCTAACATTAATCCATAACCCTAACCCTTAAACCTAACCCTTAAACCTAACCCTAACCCTAACCCTAACCCAAACCCTAACCCTAACTCCTAACCCTAACACTACCCCTAACCCGTACCCTAACCCAAAACCGTACCCTACCCTAACCCTAACCATAACCAGTACCCTCACACTAAAACTACCCCTAACCTAACCCTAACACTATTCACAACCCTAACCCTATCTCTAAACCTAACCCTAACCCTAACCCTAACCTAACCCTAAACCTCACCCTAACCCTATCCCTAACACGTAAACTAACTCTAACCCTAACCCTAACCCGTAAACTAAACCTAACCCTAAACCTAACCCTAAGCCATACCCTAACCCTAACCCAAACCCATGCCCTAACTCTAACTCTCCTGTACCCTAACACTAACCCATACCCTAACCCTAAACCTAATCCGTACCCTAAGCCATACCGTAACCCTAAACCAAACCCGTACCCTAAACCTAACCCTAACCCCAACCCTAACCTGAACCCTAACTCTAACCCATACCCTAACCCTAAACCATAACCTAACCTGTACCCTAACCCGTACCCAAACCCTAATCCTATCCCGTTCCCTAACCCGAACCCTAACATTAACCCTAAACCTAACCCTATCCTGTACCCTAACCCAAACCCTAAACCTAACCCTAACCCGTACCCTAAACCTAACCCAAACCCTAACCCTTACCAGTACCCTAACACATACCTTAACCCATACCGTTTTCCATACCATATCTCTAAACCATACCCTAACCCTAACCCTAACCCATACCCTAACCCTAATCTGTACCCTAAACCTAAGCCTAAACCGAACCCTAATCATAACCCTAACACTAACCCTAACCCGTAGCCTAACCCTAACCTGAACCCTAAACATAACCCGAACTCTAACTCTAACCCTAACCCGTACTCTAACCCTAACTGTAACGCTAACCTGTAACCTAACACTAACCCTAACCCTAAGGCTAAACAGTACCCTAAACCTAAACCTATCCCATACCCTAACCCTAAACCTAACCCTAAACCTAACTCTAAACCTAACCTTAACCCGTACCCTAATCCTAACCCGTACCCTAACGCTTACCCTAACCCTCACCCGTACCCTAACCCAAACTCTAACCCGTACCCTAACCCTAACCTTACCCCAACCCTAAACCTAACGAAACCCAATCCCTAATCCTAACCATAAGCCTAACCCTAACCTAATCCTAACCTTAACCCTTACCCTATCCCTAACCCTAACCCGTAACCTAACCCTAACCCTAACCCTAAACAGTACCCTAACTTTAACCCTAACCCGTACCCTAACCCTAACACTAACACTAACCCGTACCCTAAACTGTAACCTAACCCGTACCCTAACCCATAACCTAAACCGTAACCTAACCCTAACCCTAACCCTAATCCTAAACCGTAGACTACCCCTAATGCTGAAACTACCCCTAACCCTAACCTGAACCCTAACCCTAAGCTTAAACAGGACCCTAACCCTAACCCTAACCCGTGACCTAACCCAAACTTTACAGCATTGGAAGTCAGGTCGTTCCATGAATAAAGCTCTACTGCACCTGGAGACACAACCTTGAAGCCTGCAGCTTGGCCCTTGCGTCTCATGAGCTTCTGACAGACATGTCTAGTGAGGATGTTCGTAACTCCATGTGCAGGCAGTGTGGAACTGGGAAGGACCGCGTGTCAGCTCATCTTTCAGAAGGAAGTTCCCCAGAGTGACAGCTTTCAACTAGGTACTAAGGTTTGGAAGTTAGTATGTAGCTCCCTTCTGAGGGAGGAATTACTCAGAAGTCGTTGGATTGAGCTAAGAGTCACTTGCCGCTCACAAAACTTGTGTCCCGTATCAAACGACGTCCTTTTGAAGTGAAAAGTATAGGCGGTCAGCATGTGGGAGGAACAAGCCATAAGCTCATCCAAAGGAGTGTGCATCACTTGGAGGCAGGTGTCCGGTAGTCGTGAAACTGACAATGCAGACACTTGGTTCTCACTCCGCTACTGTCCCGCATAGAACGGAATGCTGTGGAAGCGATCCGTACAGGCCGTCAGATTGTGGGAGGTACAGGCCATAAGCTCAACTCTGAGAAGCGTGTATGCTTTGCAGGCAGATGTCTGCTAGCCACTCTTTTATGGGAGTTAGAACCCAGCTACAGTTTAATTGAACAAGGCTGTTGGAAATCGCTGTATTGAACTCAGTTACATGTGACTACAAGCCTGAAACGTCTAAATGCTTTTCACAACCTCTTGCAGCACCTAACATGGTTAGGACCTATGTCTACAGGCAGTCAGGTTGCGTGAGAGTCCTGCCCTCACCTCAACTCTCACAAGGAAGCATGTCTAGAAGCCAGCTTTCAACTAGCTGCATTCTTCTTGCCCTGAGAACGCAGCAGTATTCTAACTCAGGAGGTTCCAAGAATACCACTCTACTCCACCTGGAGACACCTTCCAGGCCTGCATTATTCCACTTGCATCTCACAAGCTTCTGACAAGCGTCTCTGGTGAAGACATTGGAAACACATTCTGCAGGCAGTGTGGAACTCTGAGGGACTGCGTGTGAGCCCAACTTTCGGATGTAAGTTGCCGTTGGATGCAGGGTTCAATTAGGTAGTATGGAACTTAGTATGTAGCACCAGTCTAAGACAGGAATTACTAGGAAATCGCGGGATTGAGCTTGGAGGCACTACTCTTGTGGGCCTCACCTGGACGAGGTGACTGGTTCCCACCTGGGACTCAACTGGACCTGATAACTTTGCTCCACACTTTGGCCTCACCTGGCCCTGATGACTCTGGGCCCCACCTAGGCCTCAATCTGGACCTGGAGACTGTGGTCCCCACCTGGGTCTCACCTGGACCTGGTAACTCTCGTTCACACATGAACCACACCTGGACCTGGTGACTGTGATGTTCTTCTAGCCTCACATTTACCTGGTGACTCCGGTCCCCACCAGGGCCTCACCTGGATCTGGTGACTCTGGCCTGCAGGTTGGCCTCACCTGGACCTGGTGAGTGGGGTTACCAACTGGGCCTCGCCCACAGCTGGTGACTCAGGTCCCCATGTGGGCCTCACTTGGACCTGGTGAATCTGGTCCTTACCTGGTCCTCGCCCACACCTGGTGACTCAGGTCACCACCTGGGCCTCACCTGGACCTGGTGAATCTGGTCCCCATCTCGGCCTCACCCAGTCCTGGTGACTTTGTTCCCCACCTGGACCTGATTGCTGTGGACTCCTTCTTGGGCTCACCTGGAACAGATGACTCTGATCTTATCTGGGCCACACCCAGATCTGGTGACTCTTGTCCTCACCTGGGCATCATTGGGACCTTGTTACTCTGTTCCACACCTATGCCTCACCTGGACATGATGACTCTGCAACCCCTCTAGGCCTCACCCTGACCTGGTGACTCTGGTCCCCATCTGGATGTCACCTGGACCAGGAGATTCCAGTACCCCTCTAGGCCTCAACCAGACCTGATGACTGGTCCTCAACTGGGGCTCACCTGCACCTAGTGAATATGCTCCCCACGTGGGCCTCATCTGGACCTGGTGACTCTGGTCCCTACCTGGGCATCATCGGGACATGGTTACTATATTCCCCACAGGAACTCACCTGGATCTGGTAACTCAGTCCTCACTTTGGCCTCTTCTGTACCAGGTGACTCTGGCCCCACCTGGGCCTCACCTGGAACTGGTGACTGATCCTCAGCATGGCATCACCTGACCTGGTGACTGTGGTTCCCACCGGGACCTCACCTGGACCTCATGTCTCTGGTGCCCACCTGGGCCTCACCTGGACCTGGTGTCTCTGTTACCCACCTGGGTAGCATCAGGACATGGTTACACTGTTCCCTAACAGGGACCCACCTGGACCTGTTACCTCTGGTCTTCAGCTGGGCCACATCTGGATGGTGACAATGGTTCCCACCTGGGTCTCAACTGGACCAGGTGAGTCTGATCCCCACCTCGACCACACCTGTAACTGGTGACTCTCATTACCACATGGACCTCATGTGGACCAGGTGGCTACAGTGTTTCTAGCTTCTAATGTACCTGGTGACTCTGGTCCCCATTAGGGCCTCACAGGGACATGGTGAGTGTGGTTACCACCTGCACCTCATCTGGACCTGGTGAATCTGGTCTGTACCTGAGACTACCCTGGATATGGTGACTGTGGTCCCCACATGGGCCTCACTTGGACCTGGTGACTCTGATCCCCATCTGGGCCTCACCTGGCCCTGTTGACCATGATCCTCAACTGGGCATAATTGGGACCCGGTTACTGTGTTCCACAACTGGACCTCACCTGGACCAGGTGACTCTGGTCCCCCTTGGGGTCTCACTCTGACCTGGTGACTGTGAATTCCACTTTGGCCTGACTTGGACCTGCTGACTCTGGTTGCCACCTGCGCCTCACCTTGAACAGTTGACTCTGGTTCTTTCAAGGCCCTCCCCTGTACCTGGTGATCCTGGTCCCAACCTGGGACTCACCTGGACCTGGTTACTGTGTTCCACACCAGGGCCTCACATAGACCGTTGTCCATGGTCCCCAGCCGGCCTCACATGGACCTTTGCCTCTGGTCCCCACCTGGGCCTCACGTGTACCTGGTAACTCTGGTACTCACCTGGGCCTCATCTGTTCCTGGTGACTCTCGTCCCCACCTGGGCTTCACCTGGATCTGGTGACTCTGGTCCCCACCTGGACCTCTCCTGGACCTGGTGACTCTCTTTCCAACATGGACCTCACCTGGATCTTGTGACTCGGGTCCTCAGTTTGGCCTCACCTGGACCTGGTGACTCTCGTCCCCATTGTGACCTAACTCAGACCTGGTGAATCTTGTCCCCACCTAGGCCTCACCCAGACCTGGTGACTCTTATCCCCAGTTGTACCTCAATTCAACCTGATGTATCTTGTCCTCACGTGGGCCTCACATGGACCTGGGACTCAGCTGGATAGAGTGGCTCTTGTTCCGACATGGGGCTGACCTGATACTGGTGACTGTGGTCTCCTTCTATGCCTCACCAGGACCTGGTGATTCTGATCCTCATCTGGGAATTGCATGGCCCTAGTGACTCTGGTCCTCACCTAGGCATCATTGGGACCTGGATACTCTATTTGACACCTGGGCCTCACACTCTGGGTCTCAAACTAAACTGGTTACTCTGGTTCCCTTTCTAGGACTCACCCTTACCTGGTGACTCTGGTCCCCCCCTGGGCTTCACTTGGACCTGGTGAATCTGGTCATTACCGGGCCTCACCTGGACCTTGTGATTGCGGTCCCCACCTGGACCTCACCTGGATCTTGTGGCTCTGGTTCCCATATGGGGCTCTCCTGGACCTGGTTCCTGTGGTCTCCTTCTGGCCTCACCTAGAACAACACGACTCTGATCCATATTTGGGCCTCGCCTCTACCTGGTGACTCTGGTCCTTACATGGGCATCACTGGGACCTGGTTACTCTCTTCTATACCGGGGCCTCACCTGGACCTGGTGACTCTGGTCACCCTCTGGACCTCACCCTGACCTGGTGACTGTGGTCCCACATGGGCGTCACCTGGATGAGGTGAATGGTTCCCACAGAAACCTCACCTGGACCTGGTGAATCTGGTCCTCACATGGGCATCATGGGACCTGGTTACTCAGTTCCACATCGGGGCCTCACCTGGACCTAGTGATTCTCGTCCCCGTCTGGGCCTCACCCTGACGTGGTGACTCTGGTCCCCACCTGGATATCACCTGGACTGGGTGACTCTGGTCCTCCTCTGGGCCTCACCCGGAGCTGGGGACTCTGGTCCTCAACTGGGCCTCAACAGGATCTGGTGAATCTACTCCTCACTTAGGCCTCATCTGGACCTTGTGACTCTGGTCCCAACTCAGAACAATGGGATATGGTTACTCTGTTCCCCACCTGGGACTCACCTGGACCTGATAACTTTGCTCCACACTTTGGCCTCACCTGGCCCTGATGACTCTGGGCCACCCACCTAGGCCTCAATCTGGACCTTGGGACTGTGGTCCCCACCTGGGTCTCACTTGGACCTGGTGACTCTCGTTCCCACATGAACCACACGTGGACCTGGTGACTGTGGTGTCCTTCTAGCCTCACATTTACCTGGTGACTCAGGTCCCACCAGGGCCTCACCTAGATCTGGTGACTCTGACCTGCAGGTTGGCCTCACCTGGACCTGGTGAGTGGGGTTGCCACCTGGGCCTCACCCATACCTGGTGACTCAGGTCCCCACATGGGACTCACTTGGACCTGGTAATTCTGGTCCTTACCTGGTCCTCACCCGACCTGGTGAATCTGGTCCCCATCTTGGCCTCACCCAGTCCTGTGACTTTGTTCCCCACCTGGACCTGATTGCTGCGGACTCCTTCCTGGCCTCACCTGGAACAGGTGACTCTGATCGTATCTGCGCCTCACCCAGATCTGGTGACTCTTGTCCTCACCTGGGCATCATTGGGACCTTGTTACTCTGTTCCACACCTGAGCCTCACCTGGACATGATGACTCTGGAACCCCTCTGGGCCTCACCCTGACCTGGTGACTCTGGTCCCCATTTGGATGTCACCTGGACCAGGTGATTCTGGTACCCCTCTAGGTCTCAACCAGACCTGGTGACTCTGGTCTTCAACTGCGCCTCACCTGGACTTAGTGTATATGCTCCCCACCTGGGCCTCATTTGGACCTGGTGACTCTGGTCCCTACCTGAGCATCATCAGGACATGGTTACTCTATTCCCCACTGGGACTCACCTGGAACTGGTAACTCTGGTCCTCACTTTGGCCTCTTCTGTACCAGGTGACTCTGGCCCCATTTGGGCCTCACCTGGAACTGGTGACTCCGATCCTCAGCATGGCCTCACCTGACCTGGTGACTGTGGTTCCCACCGGGACCTCAACTGGACCTCATGTCTCTGGTCCCCACCTGGGCCTCACCTGAACCTCGTTTCTCTGGTACCCACCTGGGTAGCATCAGGACAGGGTTACGCTGTTCCTTAACAGGGACCCACCTGGACCTGTTACCTCTGGTCTTCACCTGGGCCACAGCTGGATGGTGACACTGGTTCCCACCTGGGTCTCCCATGTACCTGGTGAGACTGATCCCCACCTGAGCCTCACCTGTAACTGTTGACCCTCGTTCCCACATGGACCTCATGTGGACCTGGTGGCTGCAGTGTTTCTAGCTTTTCATGTACCTGGTAACTCTTGTCTCCTCCAGGGCCTCACCGGGACCTGGTGAGTGTGGTTGCCACCTGCAACTCATGTGGACCTGGTGATTCTGGTCTGCACCTGAGACTACCCTGGATCTGGTGACTGTGGTCCCCACATGGGCCTCACTTGGACCTTGTGACTCTGATCCCCATCTGGACCTCACCTGGCCCTGTTGACCATGGTTCTCAACTGGGCATAATTGGGACCCGGTTACTGTGTTCCAAAACTGGACCTCACCTGGACCAGGTGACTCTGGTCTCCCTCTGGGTCTCACCCTGTCCTGGTGACTGTGAACCACACTTTGTCCTGACTTGGACCTGCTGACTCTGGTTGCCACCTGTGACTCACCTTGAACAGTTGACTCTAGTTCTTTCAAGTGCCTCCCCTGTACCTGGTGATCCTGGTCACCCCTGGGCATCACTTGAACCTGGTGAATCTGATCCCCATCTGGGACACACTTGGCCCTATTGACCATGGTTCTCACCTGGGTATAATTGAGACCCAGTTACTGTGTTCCACAACTGGACCTCACCTTGTCCAGGTGACTCTGGTCTCCCTCTGAGTCTCACCCTGTCCTGGTGACTGTGAACTCCGCTTTGGCCTGACTTGGACCTGCTGACTCTGGTTGCCACCTGCACCTCACCTTGAACTGTTGACTCTGGTTCTTTCAAGAGCCTCCCCTGTACCTGGTGATCCTGGTCCCCACCTGGGCCTCACCTGGACGTGGTGACTGTTGTCACCAACTGGGACTCACCTGGACCTGGTTACTGTGTTCCACACCTGGGCTTCACGTAGACCTGTTGACCATGTTCCACAGCCGGTCTCACATGGACCTGTTGCCTCTGATCCCCACCTGGGCCTCACGTGTACCTGGTAGTTCTGGTCCTCACCAGGCCCTCATCTGGATCTGGTGACTCTGGTCCCCACCTGGTCCTCTCCTGGACCTGGTGACTCTCTTTCCAACATGGACCTCACCTGGATCTTGTGACTCGGGTCCTCAGTTTGGCCTCACCTGGACCTGGTGACTCTCGTCCCCATTGTGACCTAACTCAGACCTGGTGAATCTTGTCCCCACCTAGGCCTCACCCAGACCTGGTGACCCTTGTCCCCAGCTATGCCTCAATTCGACCTGATGAATCTGGTCCTCACGTGGGCCTCACATGGACCTGGGACTCAGCTGGATAGAGTGGCTCTGGTTCCCACATGGGGCCCACCTGATACTGGTGACTGTGGTCTTCTTCTATGCTTCACCAGGACCTGGTTATTCTGATCCCCATCTGGGCCCTGCATGGGCCTAGTGACTCTGGTCCTCACCTAGGCATTATTGGGACCTGGATACTCTATTCCACACCTGGGCCTCACTTTGACCGGGGACCTCTGGTCCAACTCTGGGCCTCAAACTTAACTGGTTACTCGGGTTCCCCCTCTGGGCCTCACCCTTTCTTGGTGACTCTGGTCTCCCCCTGGGCTTCACTTGTATCTGGTGAATCTGGTCCTTACCTGGACCTCACCTGGAACTGGTGACTCTGGTCACCACCTGGGTCTCACCTGGACTTGGTGAATCTTATTGCCACCTGGGCATCACCTGGACCTTGTGACTGTTGTCCCCACCTGGATCTCACCTAGATCTGGTGGTTCTGGTTCACATATGGGGCTCTCCTGGTCCTCGTTCCTGTGGTCTCCTTTGGCCTCACCTGGAACAACACGACTCTGATCCATATTTGGGCCTCACCTGGACCTGGTGACTCTGGTCCTTACCTGGGCATCATTGGGACCTGGTTATCTCTTCTATACCTGGGCCTCCCCTGGACCTGGTGTCTCTGGTCACCCTCTGGACCTCACCCTGACCTGGTGACTGTGGTCCCACCTGGGCCTCACCTGGAAGAGGTGACTGGTTCCCACAGGGAACTCACCTGGACCTGGTGAATCTGCTGCTCACATGGGCTTCATAGGACCTGGTTACTCAGTTCCACATCGGGGCCTCATCTGGACCTAGGGACTCTCGTCCCCCTCTTGGCCTCACCCTGATGTGGTACTCTGGTCCCCACCTGGATATCACCTGGACCGGGTGACTCTGGTCCTCCTCTGGGCCTCACCCAGAGCTGGGGACTCTGATCCTCAACTGGGCCTCAACAGGACCTGGTGAATCTACTCCTCACTCAGGCCTCGTCTGGAGCTTGTGACTCTGGTCCCACCTGGGCATCAATGGGACATGGTTACTCTGTTCCCCACCAGGGATTCACCTGGACCCAATAACTTTGCTCCACACTTTGGCCTCACCTAGCACTGATGACTCTGGGCCCCCCACTTAGTCCTCAATCTGGACCTGGTGACTCTCGTTCCCACATGAGCCACACCTGGACCTGGTGACTGTGGTGTCCTTCTAGCCTCACATTTACCTGGTGACTCCAGTCCCCATAGGGCCTCACCTGGATCTGGTGACTCTGGCCTGCAGGTTGGCCTCACCTGGACCTGGTGAGTGGGGTTGCCACCTGGGCCTCACCCATACCTGGTGAGTCAGGTCCCCACATGGGCCTCACTTGGACCTGGTGAATCTGGTCCTTACCTGGTCCTCACCCGGACCTGGTGACTCAGGTCACCACCTGGGCCTCACCTGGACCTGGTGAATGTGGTCTCCAAGTGGGCCTCAACCTGTCCTGGTGACTTTGTTCCCCACCTGGACCTGATTGCTGTGGCCTCCTTCTTGGCCTCACCTGGAACTGGTGACTCTGATCCTATCTGGGCCTCACCCAGATCTGGTGACTCTGGTCCTCACCTCGGCATCATTGGTACCCCGTTACTCTGTTCCACACCTGAGCCTCACCTGGACATGATGACTCTGGAATCCCTCTGGGCCTCACATTGACCTGGTGACTCTCATCCCCATCTGGATGTCATCTGGACCAGGTGATTCTAGTACCCCTCTAGGCCTCAACCAGACCTGGTGACTCTGGTCCTCAACTGGGCCTCACCTGGATCTAGTGAATATGCTCCCCACCTGGGCCTCATCTGGACCTGGTAACTCTGGTCCCTACCTGAGCATCATCAGGACATGGTTCCTCTATTCCCCACTGGGCCTCAATTGGAACGGGTGACTCTGATCCTCAGCAGCATGCCTCAAATGCACCTTTCCACTAGCTGCGTTCTTATGGCCATGAGAATGTAGATACATTGTAAGACAGGAGGTTCAATGTATACCACTCTACTGCACCTAGAGGCACAAGTATTGAAGCCTGCAGCTAGCTCCTTTTGTCCTATGAGCTTCTGACCAACACGTCTAGTGAGGATGTTCAAAATTTCATCTGAAGGCCATGTGGAGGGGGATCCCTGGGTGGCGCAGCGGTTTGGCGCCTACCTTGGACCCAGGGCGCGATCCTGGAGACCCAGGATCGAGTCCCACGTCGGGCTCCCGGTGCACAGAGCCTGCTTCTCCCTCTGCCTGTGTCTCTGCCTCTCTCTCTCTCTCTCTCTGTGTGACTATCATAAATAAATAAAAATTAAAAAAAATAATTTGAAGGCCGTGTGGAACTGTGAGGCACTGGGGGTGAGCTCAAGCCTCAGAAGAAAGTACCCTTTGGACACTGCGTTCCACTAGCTTCCCATGTATGGAACTTAGTGTGTAGCACCAATCCTAGAGAGCAGTTCCTCACATGTCTCTGGATTGGGCTTGGAGACACTAGTCGTGTGGGCCGACACCTTCCACTAACCTCTCACAACCCTTCAGTCACGATTCAAGCCTAGGCCTGATAGGAGCGAAGTGTACCTGCAGTCAGCATGTGGGAGGTACAGGGAATAAGTTCAACTCTCAGAAGTGTGTATGCTTTACGGGCAGATGTCTGCTAGACAGTTATTGATGGGAGCTAGAACCGAGGTATACTCTAATTGAACAAGGACATTGGCAATCGCTGTATTGAACTCAGATACACGTGAGTACAGGCCTGTCACTTCCACATGCTTGTCACACAACCTCTTCCAGCACCTAACATAAAGATGCTAGGACCTAAGTCTACAGGCAGTCAGGATGTGGGACGGTCCTGCCCCGACCTCAGCTCTTACAAGGAAGCATGCCTAGAAGTCAGCTTTCAACTAGCTGCGTTCTAATGGCAGTGAGAATGTAGCAGTATTCTAATTCAGGAGGTTCCAAGACTACCACTCTACTGCACCTGGAGATACCTTCCAGGTCTGCATTGTTCCACTTGCGTCTCATAACCTTCTGACAAAAGTCTATGGTAAAGATGTTTGATATTCATTCTGTAGGCTGTATCAGACCGTGAAGGACTGAGTGCGAGCTCAACTCTCAAAACTAAGTTGCTTTTGGAAAAGGTGTTCAGCTAGCTTCTCACCTATGGAACTTAGTATGTAGCACCAGTCTAAAACAGGAATTACTAGGAAATCGCTGGATTGACCTTGGTGGCACTAGTCTTGTGTGACGGGACATTCCACTTACCTCTCACCACACTTCCATCACGCATCGAGTCTAGGCCTTTTAGAAGCGAAGTGTACCTGAAGGCAGGATGTTGAGGTAGAGATCATAAGCTCACCTTTCAGTAGTGTGTATGCCTGGGAGGCAGATTTCTGCTAACCGCTCGTACATGGGAGTTAGAACATAGCTACACTCTGATTGAAGAAGTCCGTTGGATATCGCTGTATTCAACTCAGATACACGTGAGTTCAAGCCCGACGCTTCCACATGCTTTTCTCACAACCTCTCCTAGCACCTAACACAAGGATGTTAGCAGCTATGTCTACAGTCAGGCAGGATGCGGGAGGGTCCTGCCCTGAGACAGCTCTCAAAAGGAAGCATGCCTCAAAGCCAGCTTTCTACTAGCTGCGTTGTTATGGCCTTCAGAACGTAGCACCACTGTAAGTCAGGACGTTCCATGTATACCGCGCTACTGCACCTGGAGAGACAAGCATTGAAGCCAGCAGCTAGCTCCTTGTGTCCTATGAGCTTCTGACAAACATGTCTAGTGAGGATGTTCGAAATTCCATCTGAAGGCTGAGTGGAACTGTGAGGGACTGGAGGTGAGCTCAAGTCTCAGAAGCAAGTACCCTTTGGACACTGTGTTCAACTAGCTTCTCATGTATGGAACTTAGTATGTAGCACCAATCTAATTGAGCAGTTCCTCACGTATCTCTGGATTGGGCATGGAGACACTAGTCGTGTGGGCCGGGACCTTCCACTAACCTCTGACAAAACTTCTGTCACGCATCGAGCCTCAGCCTGATAGGAGCGAAGTGTATCAGCAGTCAGCATGTGCGAGGTACAAGGCATAAATTCAAGTCTCAGAAGTGTGTATGCTTTGCAGGCCGATGTCTGCTAGACATCGAGGGGAGGTATACCCGAGCTACACTCTAATTAAACAAGGACGTTGGCAATCGCTGTATTGAACTCAGATTCACATAAGTACTGTCCTGACACTTCCACTTGCATTTCTCCAACCTCTTCCAACACCTAAAATAAGGATGTTAGCAGCTACGACTACGGGCAGGCAGGATGCGGGAGGGTCCTGCCCTGAGCTCAGCTTTCAAAAGGAGCATGCCTCGAAGCCAGCTTTCTCTTAACTGCGTTCTGATGGCCATGAGAACGTGGCAGCATTGTAATTCAGGATGTTCCATGAATACCGCTTTACTGCACCTGGAGACACAACCTTGAAGTCTGAAGCTTGCCCTTTGCGTCCCATGAGCTTCTGACAAACCTGTCTAGTGAGGATGTTTGTAACTGTATCTGTAGGCAGTGTGGAACTGGGAAGGACCACGTTTCAGCTCATCTCCGAAGGGGAGTTCCCCAGAGAGAGAGAGCTTTCAGGTAGGTACTCAGTTTTGGAAGTTAGTAGGTAGCTCCCATCTGAGGGAGGAATTCCTCAGAAGTTGCTGGATTGAACTAAGACACATTTGCCTCTCGCAAAACTTCCGTCCCATATCAAACGAAGTCCTTTGTAAGTGAAGCGTACAGGCGGTCAGCATGTGGGCTTTACAAGCCATAAGCTCAACCAAAGGAGTGTGCATGCCTTGGAGGCAGCTGTCCGCTAGGCACGAAATTGACAAGGCAGACACTTGGTTTTCACTCCGGTACTGTCCCGCATACAATGAAATGGTGTGGAACAGTAACGTACAGGCAGTCAGGATGGCGGAGGTACAGGCCACAAGCTCAACTCTCAGAAGTGTGTATGCTTTGCAGGCCGATGTCTGCTAGACACTTATCGAGGCAAGGTATACCCGAGCTACACTCTAATTGAACAAGGACGTTGGCAATCGCTGTATTGAACTGAGATACACGTGAGTACAGTCCTGACACTTCCACTCGCATTTCTCCAATCTCTTCCAGCACTTCACGTAAGGATGTTAGCAACTATGAGGCTGGGCAGGCAGGATGCGGGAGGGTCCTGCCCTGAGCTAACCTCTCACAAGAGAGCTTGCGTAGAAGTCAGCTTTCAACTCGCTGCATTCTAATGGCCGTGAGACCATAGCAGTTTTCTAACTCAGGAGGTTCGAAGAATACCACTTTACTGCACCTGGAGACACCTTCCAGGCCTGCATTATTCCACTTGCATTTCACAAGCTTCTGACAAACGTCTCTGGTGAAGATGACCTAACCCTCGCCCTAACCCTAAACCTAGTCCTAACTTTAACTCTAACCCCTAACACTAACCCCTAACCCTAAATCACACCCTAACCCCTAACCCTAACTACAAACGTAGCCGAACCCTAACTCTAACCATAACCCAAACCCCAACTCCTAACCTCCTGCCATAATCCCTAAAGTCTAAACCCTAACCCTAACTCTAACTCCTGTCCCTAACCCAAACCCCCATCCTAACTCCTAACCACTGACCCTTACCCTTATCCCTCACCCTAACCTCTAATCTGTAACCATAAGCATAATCACTAACCCCTAACATCTAACCTAAGCCTAACCACCAACCACCTCCCCTCCCCTGACCCTACCATTCATTCTACCCATTCACTTACCCTATGGTTCTGAGGAGTCCATTCTGACATGGACGTGGCCCCCAACGGCGCCTCCAGAGTCCTCCAGGGGGTCCTGAGGAAGCCGGGCTCCTGTGAATGCGGACGTGGCCCCACGTGTTCCAGAGTCATAGTCAGTGGGTCCTGAGTACTCCGGGTCTCCTCTCAACGTGGAGTATGCCTCCTCTGGAAGGAGGAGGAACATCCTTCTGGATGCCTCACATCCTCTGGAAGCCTCACAGCAGGTTCTCAGGAGGCCGGGGGGTCCTCTCAGCCTGGACATGGCCCCATGTCCCCTGAAAACTCACCGCGGTCCTGAGGAGGCTGTGGGTTCCTGTCAGCCTAGATGCAGCCTCATGTGTCCCGAAGACAAAGTGCAGGTCCTGAGGAGGACGCGGGTCCTCTCAGTCTTGACGTGGCCCCACATTTTCCACAGCCTCACCATAAGACCTGAGGAGGCTGGGGGCTCTTGTCAGAATGGACGTGGCCCCCAATCATCCGAATCATTCACAGCGTGTCCTGAGGAGGCCGGAGACTTCTGTCAGTGTGGATTCGGCATCCACATTTTTCTTAGGCCTCACCACAGGCTCTGACAAGGATGGGGTCTTCTGTCCGCATGGACGCATCTCCATATTTCCCGAAGTCTACACCGGGGGTCCTGAGGACCTCAGCGTCTGGTTGTGTGGACATGACCCCACGTCCTCCCGAAGCATCACCGCAGGTTCTGAGGTGGCTGAGGCTCCTGTCACTGTGGATGCGGCCCCCAGCTTCCAGAAGACTCAACTTATGTCCTGAGGGGCCAGTTAGCTCCTGTCAGAGTGGACGCGGCACACCATCTTTCAGAAGCCTCCCCACATGTTCTGAGGCATCCCAGGGGCTCCTGTGAGCGTGGATGGGGGCCCACATCTTACTGAAGCCTCACCGCAGGTCCTGAAGCGGCCCAAGGGCTCCTGTCAGCGTGAATGTGGGCCCACATCTTCCTGAAGCTTCACTGTGTGTCCTGAGGAGACCAGGGCTCCTGTGAGTGTGAACGCTGCCCAATATCCCCCTGAAGACTCCCCGCACATTCTGAGGAGGCTGTGGCTCATCAGCATGGACATGTCCCCACGTCTTCCTCAGGCCTCCCCAGCACAGGCTGGCTCATGTTAGTGCAGGCAGACGAGGCCTACTGCACATGCGTGCCCCTTGGGCGGTGCCTGGGCTTGGGCGCCCCCTGCGGGATCTTCAGGCACTACAGGAGGCTGTGAAGGAGGCACGTGCCCATCCCGGGGCCCACCTCTGCCTCCTTCCAGGCTCCATCTGTGGCCTGTTAGATTCGGAAACGTCTGACTGAAAAGGAGCCCAACACACAGCTTCCCCAAAAATACTTAAGGATAAAGAATTGGAGCCCAAAGGATGCAAAATGAAATGTGGACCAGACTTTTACCACGTCCTGTAAAACTCACTCAACCCTCTTCCACTGTGGGCAGGATGGCGGGCTGGTGCAGACACCATGGAAACAGTGTGGAGGCTCCTCCAGAAGTTACAAATAGAGCTGCCCTGCGACCCGCATGTGTAAAGCCTGGAGCTCACTCCGAAGATACAGATGCAGTGAGACGTGGGACAACTGCACCCCAATGTCCACAGCAACCAGGTCCACAGTAGCCACAATATGGGAGGGCCCTCGGTGCCCTCTGGCAGATGATGGATAAAGAGGATGTGAGATAGATGATGGCCATAGAGAGCGGAATGGTACTCACCTATCAAAGAGCAGGAAATCTTGCCATTTGCAATGACGTGGATAGAAGTAGAGGGATCTTAAGTGAAATAGGTCAGTCGGAAAAGAGAATGACCGTGTGGTGTCATTCATAGGTGGAATTAAAGAAGCAAAGCAGATGAACTACTGTGAAGGGAAGGAAAAACAAATAAGATGAAAACAGATGCAGGAAATACAGACTTTTAATTATAGAAAACAAACTGAGTGTTGCTGCAGGGGAGGGGACAGGGGAGAGGATAACAGGGGACTGGCATGAAGGAAGGCACGTGGTGTCACGAGCACTGCGGTTTTCTCCAACTGGTGAATCCCTGAATTCTTCCTCTTAAAGTATAATACACTATACGTTAATTAATTGGCTTTAAATTAAATTAAGTTAAAAAATCAGTTGTATCAGAGCACGTTTCCTTCTGGACTCTCGGTTCTGCTCCTTCAGCTTATGCTGGGACCAACCCTCGTGGGTCTGGTTTGTTTAAGTAGGCATCAGGCCTCGTCCATGGACCAGCCCAGGGCTAGAAATAACGACCCCGAGATCAGGACCGATGGTGAGGTCAAGTGTCGGATGCTTAACCGACGGAGCCAGGCGGGGTCCCGAGGACAACACTGCTTTATCCTGTGTCTCTGTGACATCGTTTGAAATAGGAAAGTGCTGCGTCCCACTCTGTCCTGCTTCTCCAATACTGATTTGCTCTCCGGGGTCATTTGTGGGGGCGGATGGATGTTATGGGTTTTTTTTTTTTCCTATTTATAGGATCTGCCACCATGATTTGACAGGAATGACATTGAAATAGAGGGTGGCTTCAGGAACTGCGGACATTTTCACAAGATGAGGCTCCCAAACCACGAGCCCAAGATGGCCTCCCAGAGCCTGGTATGGCTCAGTGCACAAGTCTTCTGCTCCTTTGGTTCAGTCTCATTATTTATTCTCTGTGATGCTCCTGAGAAACGAGTCACATCCATCATTTCCTTCCTGAGTGCTCATTGTCAGGACACAGCAAGCCCCAAAATAGAATAAAAACTGAGCCCAGGCCAAGGGCAGGAAGCCCCTATTAGAACAGATCTCAATGCCCTTGAAGGCCCCATATCAAAATGTAAACAGAACTTGAGGAATTGCTCCAGCCCTTCGGGAGTTCCCCGAGACCAGCCCTTAAAACTAAGCTAAAACCCACCTCGGGGTCCAAGTCCCTGCCCCATTGTGTCGGGTATACATGGACACAAGCTCGAGCTTGTAAATAAACCCTCGTGTGTTTGCATCAGTGTCAGCTTCTCGGTGGTTTCTCGGATTCGCAATCTCGGGCACAACAGTCTAAGATACAAAAACAAAACCAAAAGAAGCTCAGACGCAGGTAGAGTGAACGTAGGGTTCTGAGAGAAGCGGCGGAGACCCGGGGGCTTGGGAGCTCTTCTGTGGAGGCCCCAGCAGACTGGGGGGCAGGATGCTCAGCCCCAGAGCCAGAGGACCTAGAGACCCCACCTGCATCCCGCCCATCAGGGCCTGGTCTCAGGGAGCAGCACAGCGCCACCTGCTGGAGCCCAGAGGCGCTGACGCCCACCCCGCCTCTGACCCGCGCAGGTGCATCTCCCAGGCAGATGTGCACCTGACAATCAGCGCCAAGGCCCATGCCCAGACCCCACACAGACCATTTGATGCCACCAAGTTGTCAGACCAGAGAGGCTGCAGAGCTTCAGCTCTGCCTCGAAAGTAGAGTCTAGATTCCTTTGTAGTTTGTGCTCTTTTTTCATTTATTTTCTTTGATTCTATTTTATTAATTGCCTTATTTTAACTTTTATGTATGTACCTTATATATTTCTTATTTTTACTTTCATGGTACTTTAATTGTGTTTCTTATTTTGGGATTTAGAATCTTTTAATGAGCAGGCCAAAATAATCTGGGTTTTTTTTGGGGGGGGAGGGCAGTTGTTATTGTTTGTCTTGGTTTTTCTTTTTCTTCCTTCTTTCTTTTCTGGAATAAATAATGAGATGGAGAAATTCTCCTCCATAAAATAACATGAGGTAGTACTCACAGCCAGGAAGTTCATCAATACACATATATGATATCTAACTACAGTTTAAAACAATGATTATAAAGATACCAGCTGGGCTGGAAAAAGAGCACAGAAGAAAACTAGAGAATCCCTTACTGTAGAAATAAAAGAACTAAAATATAGTCAGGCCAACGTTAAAAATGCTATAACTGAGATGCAGTCCCAAGTGGAAGCCTTAAAAACAAGAAACGTTATGGACCATAGAGGCAGATTTTGGGAACTCAGCCACTTATTAAAACAATAACATTCATATAATAGGAGACCCAGAAGATGAAGAGAGAGAAAAGGTGGGCCTTGCTCAGCCATTAGAAACGACATATACCCACCATTTGCTTCAAGGTGGATGGAACTGGAAGGTATTATACTGAGTGACGTAAGTCAATCGGAGAAGGACAAACATTGTATGTTCTCATTCATTTGGGGAATATAGATAATAGTGAAAGGGAATATAAGGGAAGGGAGAAGAAATGAGTGGGAAATATCAGAAAGGGAGACAGAACATAAAGACTCCTAACTCTGGGAAAAGTACTAGGGGTGATTGAAGGGGAAGTGGGCGGTGGGTGGGGGTGAATGGGTGACGGGCAATGAGGGGGGCACTTGACGGGATGAGCACTGGGTGTTATTCTGTATGCTGGCAAATAGAACACTAACAAAAAGTCAATTTATTATTTAAAAAAAGAAAGAAACAAAGAGTGGCACCTGGTTTGCTCAGTCAGTTAAGCTTCTGTCTTAGGCTAGGATCATGATCCAGGTCCCAAGGTAGGCTCCCTGTTCAGCTGGGAACCTGCTTCTCTCTCTCCCTCTGTCCCGCTCGCTCATGCTTTTTCTCTCCTCACTCTCTCAAATAAATAAATAACATCTTTGAAAAAAACAATGAAACAAACCTAAGGGAAGAGAAATCTCCCATGTAGAAGAATTTCAAACAATTTGTGCAGACATTCCACCGTGAAGTTCATGAGCATAGCTTCCCACTCTTATGTGTGCAATACACATAGTAACTTCCTTCTACAAAATATATTATGAAAAACTTAAAATAATACTGATAATATAATAATAATAATAATAATAATAATAATAATAATCAGTTTACTACGGAGAAAGCTGACAAACCCTACTTCAGCAAGATGACCAGAACGATGCCAAGACTGATAAATCATGTAGATAGTATCTATTCTTTGTATGATATAATGAAAATGACAGTATATCTCTGTATATAATCTACAGAAATATTTCAATCATGATATAAACAACAGACATGTCCCAACTGAGGGAAATTTTACAAAATAATCTACTTCTCAAAGTGTTCCAGTTCAACAAATCAAGGAAAGGCTGAAAGACTGTCACAATCCAGAGGAGCCTAAGAAAATAGGAGGACAAATAGAATGTCATATGAGGGGTGGTAACTTAGCAAAAACTAAGGAAATCTGAATAAAGTATGGTCTTGGTTAATGCGAATATTTTAATATTGATTCATTAGCTAATATTTGTACCATACTAATATAAGATATCAATAATTGGAGAAATTGAGTGCAAGTGCATGCGAATGCTCTGTACTATCTTCTCAATTTTCCTATAAATCTTTGTTTTTTTCCTAATAAATAAGATTTATTTTGAAAATTGACTAAAATGAGTCAGGCTCCAAGTGTGAAGACATTTTAAGAATCGTTGAATTAATTTTGCCTTATTCTTAAAGAGTTCTTTCGATGGGAACAAAGTAAGAATTTTATATCAGAAGGAAAGAAAAACACTTAGGAACACGTATAATGCCTCCTCAACCTGAAAAGCAGGAACGGATAATAAATAGCAAAAATCAGATAAAAATAATTCTAGTATAATAGACACCATATTGCAAGTGCGTTTAAAATTAGCAATGTATAACATTTATTTCCCTGACATTTGTCTTCCAGAGAGTTCACAGTATTTCAGTGTCAGTTGAAAAAGGGGAAGAATCTCAGGGAAGAATCCTTCACATAATAATAGGACCATTGAAAAAAAAAAAAAGGACCATTGGTAATAATGTCTCTCAGTTCTTTCCAAATCCATAAAGATGCATTTCCTGATGAGTGACTGTGCTGTGAAGAAAGAGAAGACATTCCCTCATCCCTCTGATTTACTTGTGTCAGAATATTTTAACCATAGTACTACAGATAGTAAATTATCCTTATTAACAGGAAATACGTCTCAGATTGGAATCTGAGCAATCAGAAGTGCAGAGAAAAAACACTTTGACTCGCTCTTCATCTTATAAAGACAAAGGACAGCTTTTCTATGTACAAAGTCAGTTGTCAAGATAGCCTCAGGGAGTAAGAGTCTGCAGCATCGAATCCCGCTGCACATAGGGATGCCCAGGAGCCAGGTCTTCCTGATTCCAAATCCCTGGGCCTGTCCCCCAACACAGGCTGCCAGGCTGAGGTCATTTGCAATTGCTCTCTTAGGAGCTCCTGGGAAGGGGGTAGGAGCTAGCTAGGATGGGAATGGACACAAGGAGGCCGAGAAAATGAAGGCCTTTCCACTTTAAGTTCAGCGTTCGAAAAAACGTCAAGCCATCCCAGGACCCTGTGAAGAAGAGCTGAAATTTACATTACTTCAGTTGCAGGAAAAAAACAAAAGTTTACAGCTTATTGCCCTGGAAAGCCCCACAATAGAATAAGAACTGAGCCCACGCCAAGGGCTGGAAGCCCCTATTAGAATGAGAACAGAGCTCAATGCCCTTGAAAGCCCCATATCAAAATGTAAACAGAACTTGAGGAATTGTTCCAGCCCTTCTGGAGGTCCGTGAGACAAGCCCTTAAAACTAAGCTAAAACCGAACTCGGGGTCCAGGTCCCTGCTCCACTGTGTTGGGTTCGGGTGTACTTGAACACAAGCTCGAGTTTGGAAATCAACCCTCATTTGTTTGCATTGGTGTCAACTCTGTAGTGTTTTCTCAGATTCGCAATCTTGGGCACAACACCCCATGTCCCCTCCCACCTGAGCTGAACCCCTATGCCCTCCAGCCCAGGCTGTCCCTCAGTCACCTCCCCGCCCACTACAGCTGGGCACAGGCCCTCACGCAGTTCCACGGGCACGGTGGGCACTCCCACCATTCCCGGCCTCCCAGAGGAAGGAAGGAGTTTTCTGCAGGACACACTCCCATGGTTGCCCCAGGGCTCCATGACCAGCAAAGCAGCTCGTGACAGGTCAGGGTCTGTATCCCTCATGCCTGCTCCTCCTCCCCGGTTTTCCCACAGGAAATGAAGGAGGAGGCCCTGGTCTCCTCCTAGGACATCACGCAGGTAGACCTGGATGTCAACAGGACATTCAGCAGTCACATCATGTTTTGGTACTACTACAGGGTAGGGTGAGGCTGAGGGGCCAGGGGGTTCGGGCTCCGGGGGAGGAACAGGGGCTTCTGGGTCGGGAACACAGGGCTTCCCAGGCTGGGAGAAGAACAGCACCAGCAACACACAGCTGCATGGTAAGGTGCTGGGGATGTACCCCGTGCCCCCTCCCCCGGGTTCTCAGGGATGAGGAGGCCACTAGGATGGGGCCTCCAGGGGTTGCCATGTGAGCTGAACCCCAAAGGTGTGAGGGACGGCCCTCTGAAAAGCAGGGGGCGGGGGGGCGGGCCGTGGGGGGCAGTAAGGGGACCTGGGGGCTGGGTGTATGGCTGTGACTGGAGGAAGACACACATCGATCCGATGAGGGTCGGACGGGTCAGGGTGACACCCCCTCTCGGTGCTTTATATATTTCTAAATTCTATGCATTTAATTTGAGACAATTTGCAATTTGTAAACATACATAGTATGATGACCCGAGATATTGCCCCCAGTCCAGCCAGGGCCCTGCACTGACCACACGGGGACCCAGGAGCAGGTGTCACAGCAAACCCCAGACTGGGGTCGCCTTTATCTGTAGACATCTCCCCATGCATCTTAGAGAAAGGGTTTGCCGGGTGTCTGCCAGCCCCCCACCCCATCCCCCAATTTCCCAGAAACACATCATCCCCCTACATCATCATTCCCCATGGCCTTGCCCCTACACCATCCCCCTCACACACACAAAGCCCCACACAATCCCCACCCACACTATACCTCAACACTATCCCCCCTACACCAGCCCCCAACTCCACCACCATCATACCCATGCCCCCACACCATCCCCCCTCACACCATCAGCCCTGAGCAAGGACCCGGTGCAGCTGCCCCCTGTGGGACATGCTCAGCCTCCCCGGGGTTCTTTGGATACCCTGCTCCCATCAGAAGCCCGGGTGTCCCATAGAGTACCCAGGGGTTGCAGGGAGGAGGGAAGACAGGGAGCCCCCGACATGGTGTGTGCAGGTGAGTTGTGCAGAGGACCCACTGTGCCCTGCCTCCGCCCACTGTCCCTCCTGGAGCGTGGCACACCCTGCACAGGACACCAGCCCCTAACCTAGAGGGACCTGGGCTGACTGGGCACCAGGCTCTGGGGAGCTGGGTTGATTTGAGCCCCCACGAGGCCCAACACAAAGACTAATGGGATCCAGCCCCCCCATGGCCGTCGCCAGCCCTGGATTCTGGCCCCGGGCTGAGCGAGCCTTCTCACAGTTGAATGTGGCCTCCTGGGCACTGGGCGAGCCCGACAGGTCCAGGTCGCTGACCTAGGGCAGACCGGGGGATCCCGGGACACCCCAGGGTGGGGAGAGCAGGGGTAGGCCAGTGGGCCCCACCCATACCCACACCAGGAGGCAGGCTCCTACAGGTGTTGGGGCCCCAGGGGTCCCAAGGCCGGGGTCCAGCTGCCCTTCAGGGACCCAGCACAGGAGCCCATGAGCTGCAGTTCCAGGTCAGCTCTGCTGTCCTCAGAACCGTCACTCAGGCTGAAGCCTCAGGACACACGCCCCCAACCAGAGTCCACACATGCTTCCAGGTGGGGGACTCCAGCACTCACCCCCCCCACCCCGTGTGATTCTTGCCCTCCCCTTAAGACTAAAAGGTCTCCTTCCCCAGGGGAAGGTGCGCACCCTCTGCTCTGAGCCCATTTGCTGTACAAATTCAATAAAGTGTTGTGGTGTGAAAATGCACAACCAGCCTGTTTCTGTGTCTCCCAGAACTGTGAGTATAGGGCGTGGAGAGACCCCCAGAGAGGAGGAGTGGGCACCACCGAGGCCCCAACCAGCCCATGCAGGGGCGCCGCTGGGTACACACAGCTGACGTCCCACGTGCCATCCAGGGGTGGCTGGACGCCAGGGTCAGGCCTCACAGACTTTACTGGGACTCAGCCTGTGCCCTGTGCGCCAGAATGGGTGGGACAGAGTGACAACCAGGGAGCCTCAGGTCACCAGGGTCTGTGAAAAGTGACCTGAGAGGTCACTGCTCCCTCTGTCCAGGGGGCCGGGCCTGGCCGGGTTCCAGGGCACTTCCTCCCCTCCCCGCATCTCCGTGCCTGGGTGCCTTGGGCACAGAGGGCCTGCGGGGCGGTCAGCGTGGCCGTGGAAGTGATATCAGGACAGCAGGCCCTTGTGCTGTGCCCAAGATTGCGAATCCGAGAAACCACCAAGGAGCCGACACCGATGAAACTCCTGAGGGTCTCTTTACAAGCTGGAGCTTGGGTCCAAGTGCACCAGACACATTGGAGCAGGGACTTGGACCCTGAGACTAAGAGGTGAGGCAGCTCGTGGACCAGTGGACCATGGGATACGCAGAAAGTTGCACAGTCATGTCGGTCCACATGTAGTTGGCAGACTGAATTACACCTTACCCTATAGTATCCACTTGAGCTGGTCTATTACTTTGGTCAGAATTGGTGCATGATTTTGGCGGGCACAAAGCAGGGTTACCTTGTTATGAGCCGATTTCCAATTAGGGTGTGCCCAGCGGCCTGACTAGGGTGGGGCAGCGCCTTAAGCCATAAGTAGACCATTTGGGGGTCATAGGGGAGGTGGCGGGTGTAGCACAAAATGGAATGAGCCCTGCTCTGTTTGTCCAGGGGTAAGGGATTTTTGTTAAATTTCCTGGGTCCCACACTTACAGCTCATGCACCTGGGCCACCCTCACCAGGTGGACCCAGCATGCACACCTTGTGGTTCTGGATCTCTCATACCAACGTGTGGAGGGCACCCTCCTTGCCTGAGTGAGTAGGGGGTGGGTGAGCATAGGGCTCGGCCTAAAGGCCAGTCAGGACAGGGGACCGACAACCCCAGCCCCATCCCCACCCTGACTCCCACATACCGGCAGCCACATGGCTCCCCGCCATAGGCACCTGACTCCTCATGAGCTCCCCCCAAGTGTGGCCCGAACGTCTGGCTCCCTGCTGGAGAGGCATTGGGGAGAAGAGAAGCAGCAAGCGCTTGGCAGGACCCACTGCCGGACATGGGAATGTGGCCAAGCCGGACCTTCCAGCTCAGCTGACCCTCCAGCAGAAAGACACTGCATGAGCGAGCCCCGGGGTGGACAGGAGAGCCCAGCTAGCCACCCAGCGCCAGCACCAGAAATGAGGTTTTGCCAACCATTTCGGGGTTTTGGGTTACCCAGCCATAGGATCCAATAGCTGCACGTGATAGCTGCATGTCATAGAGACACACTCACCCCAAAACCAACAAAAGTCGGAATGCCCCCAATGTTGTCAAACAGCAGCCAGATGGTTACATACAAGTCGCTGTGATCCCCAATAGGATACATGGAAGACGCTATAAACCATGACTGCAGATGTGCTGGAGGCACGGAGATGTGCCTGCTGGGTACCAACAAGGAGCACAGAGGGAAAGGAAGCATCCTACGGACAGGGGGCACCTCCTAGGAAAGGACACCAGGTCCCTGTGAAGGCTACAGAGGGTGAAATCTCTCCTCTTCTCTTTGTGCTTCTGGTTTTCCTCCTACATGCCATTGTCCTCAATCATATTAGAAAGAAGTTATTTTATGTTTTTAATTTTCTTTTTATTGGAGTCCAATTTGTATGAATTCTTTCTTCAGCAAGGGTGTCATTCAGGAGAGAAGAAGAGAGAAAGATTTTCCTAGACAGGCAACATAAAAAGGAGTTCATGACCACTTAACCAGTCCAGTAAGGAATTTTAAGAGGGACTCTTCTAGTGGGGGAAAAAAGAGACCAAAAGAAACAAAGACTAGAAAGAACCAGAGAACGTCACCGGAAACACCAACTCTTCCGGAAACACAAAGGCACAAAGTTCATATCTTTGAATAATCACTCTGAATGCTGATAGACTAAATGCTCCAATCAAAAGATATAGGGTATCAGAGTGGCTTAAAAAACAGGATCCGGGATGCCCTCGGTGGCTCAGGGGTTGAGCCTCTACCTTTGAATCAGGGTGTGATCCTGGAGTCAGGGATCGAGTCGCATATTCTGCTCCTGGTGGGGAGCCTGCTTCTCTCTCTGCCTAATTTTCTACCTGCCTCTCTCTCTCTCTGTCTCTCTCTGTCTCTCTCTCTCTCTCTCATAAATAAAATCATTATAAAAAAACAAGATCCATGTATGCTGCCTACAAGATGCTCACATTAGACTTATAGACACCAGGAGATTGAAAGTCAGGGGATGGAAAGTCATCTATCACGCTAATGGATATCAAAAGAAAGCTAGAGGACCCATACTTATATCAGACAAAGGAGATTTGAAACCTAACCCTGGGGGATACCTGTTGGCTCAGTGGTTGAGCATCTGCCTTCAGCTCAGGTGTGATCCTGGGATCCCAGTATCGAGTCCCACATCGGCCTCCCTTTGTGGAGCCTGCCTTTCCCTCTGCCTATGTTTTGCCTCTGCTTCTCTGTGTATCTCTCATGAATAAATAAATAAAATATTTAAATTTCAAAAAAGAAAGAACAAATAGTATAAGAAGAGATGAAGAAGGACATTATTTCATAATTCAAAAGACTCTCTATCAAGATCAAACAACTAAATATTTATGCTGCCAACATGGGAGTACCTAAATATAGAAACCAATTAACAGCAAACGTACAGGAACTCACTGATAATAATACAGTGACAGGGGATTTTAACACCCACTTATGGCAATGGACCGATCATCTATACAGAAAATCAACAGGGGAACAATAGCCTTGACACACTGGACCACAGGGACTCAACAGATGTAGTCTGAACATTTCATCCTAAAGCAGAATACACATTCCTTCCTTTCTTTATTATTTATGATAGTCACAGAGAGAGGGAGAGAGAGAGAGGGGCAGAGACATTGGCAGAAGGAGAAGCAGGCTCCATTCACCGGGAGGCCGACGGGGGATTCGATCCCGGGTCTCCAGGATCACAACATGGGCCAAAGGCAGGCGCTAAACTGCTGCGCCACCCAGGGATCCCTACACATTCCTTTCAACTGCACATGGGACATTCTACAGAACAGATCATATCATGGCCCACAAATCAGCCCTGAACAGGTACAACAGGTACAAGAAGGTTGATATCACACCCTGTACATTTTTGGACCATGCCGCTATGAAACTTGAAGTCGACACTAAGAAAAAAAAAATTGGACAGACCAAAAATACGTGGAGATTATGAACATCCTACTAGAGAATGAATGGAGCAACCAAGAAATTAAATAGGAAATTTAAAACAAATGAAAATGAAAACATGTTTCTCAAAACCTCTGGGATGTAGCAAAGGCAGTCCTAAGAGGGAAGTACATAGCAATACAGGCCTACCTCAAGAAACAAGAAGTCTCCAATACACAACCTAACCCGACACCTAAAGGAGCTGGAAAAGGAATAGCAAACATAGCCTGAAGCCTACAGAAGAAGGGAAAAAATAAAGATGAGAGAAGAAATAAACAATGCAGAAACAACAAAACAGAATGGAATAACGAAACTAAGAGCTGGTTCTTCAAAATAATTAATAAAATAGACAAAGCCCTAGCCAGCCTTATCAACGAGAAAAGAGAAAAGACCTATATAAATAAAGTCACAAATGAGAGAAGAGAGATCACAATCAACACCAGAAAAATAAGACAATTATAAGGTAATACTATGAAAGATTATACGCTAACAAACTGGGAGACCAGGAAGAATTGGAGAGATCCCTAGAAATGTGCAAACAATCAAAACTGAAATAGGAAGAAATAGAAAATGTGAACAGACCCATAACTAGCAAAGGAATTGAATCAGCAAGGCACCTGGGTGCCTCAGTGGTTGAGCATCTGCTTTGGCTCAGGTCACGATCCCAGGATCCTGGGGCATCAAGTCCCACATCAGGCTGCCCACATGGAGCCCCATTTTCCCTCTGCCTATACCTCTGCCTCTCTGCATCTCCCATGAATACATAAATAAAATGTTTAAAAAAGAAAAAGATATAAAGATGAGAAAGGACCCAAATAAAATCACAAATGAGATAAGAGAAATAACAACCAACACTACAAATACAAACGTTTATAAGAGAACATTATGAAAAATTATATGCCAGCAACCCCGAACCTGGAAGAAATAGATCAATTCCTAGAAATATATAACATAGCAAAAATGAAAAAGGAAGAAATAAGAAACTTGAACACACAGATAACCAGCAGAGAAATTGAATCAGCAATCAAGAATCTCCCAACAGGAGACGCTTAGATCAATAGAATAGAATGGAAAGCTGAAACAAGATACAAACCTGTAACTCTATGGTCCATTGATCGACAACAAGGCAGGAAGGAATATCCAATGGCACAAAGACAGTCTCTTCAACAAACCCTAACCCTGACCCCAGGATAAGAACAAATGGTGTTGGGAAAACCAGGCAGCCACATGCAGAAGAATGAAACGGGACCACTTTCTTACACCATATATATAAAAAATAAATTCAAAATGGATGAAAGACCTAAATGTGAGACCTGAAACCATACAAAGAAGAAAAGATAGGCAGCAACATCTTTGACGTTGGCCATTGGATCTTCTTTCCAAATATGCATCTGAGGCGAGCGAAACAAAAGCAAAAATCCTATTGGGAGTTCATCAAATTGAAAAGTTTCTGCAAAGTGAAGGAAACAAGCAACGCTAAAATGCAACATACAAAATGAGAGGAGATATTTGTAAGCAACACATCCAATAAAGAGTTAGTATGCAAAATACGTAAAGCAAATATAAATCTCAGCATCCTAAACACAAATTATCCAACTGCAGATGGGCAGAAGACATGAATGGACTTTGTCTCTGTCAAGACATCCAGATGGCCACCAGACACACGGACAGACACTCAGCGTCACCCATCATCAGGGAAACGCAAACCAAAACCACAATGAGATGTCACCTGACAGCCGACAGAATGGCTAAAATTAACAACACAAGAAACAACAGATGTTGGTGAGGCTATGGAGAAGGGGGAGCCCCCTTACACTCCTCGTGGTCATGTGAACAGGTGCAGCTACTGTGGAAAACAGTGTGGAGGGTCCTCAAGAAGTTAAAAGTACAAGTACCCTATGATTCCAAAATTGCACAGCTAGGTATTTTTCCCGAGGATATAAAAGTAGTCTCTTAGATTCAAAGAGAGACACGCAGCCTAGAGTTTGTAGGGGCGTTATCAACAATAGCCAAACTGTGGATATAGCCCAGATGTCCATCGACAGATGAATGGGCAGAGACGATGTGGTAAATATACACACTGCGACATCACTCGGTCATCACAAGGGATGAAATGAAGCCATTTACAATGACGTGGGAGAATTGTAAAGGACTTATGCTCAATGAACTCAGTCAGAGAAAGACAGATAGCAAATACCATACAATTGCACTCACATGTGAATTTTAAGAAACCAAACAAATTGGCAAGGGGATCGATAGGGTGGGATGAGAGAAGCAAACCAAGAAACTCACTCTTAACCACAGAGAATAAAATAATAGAACCAGAGGAAGGTGGGGGGGGGGGATGGGGAATCAGGCAATGGGGATAGTGGAGGGCACCTGTGACCAGTACCAGGCGTTGCATCCAAGGGTTGAATCAGTATGTGGCAAACCTGAAAATATATCATACTGTATTTACAAACAGGAATTCAATAAAAGTTTAAAATAATAATTGTTAGTATCGAAGAAACATGTGTGCACAAGAGATAAAATCAGAAAGGCAACTGAAAATCCAAATAAAGAGTTTTTAGAGCCACAAATCCCCTCCTTAGCTCAGCTTGGGAGAAGCCTGCCATGTCTTTTCTGACCCCAGCAGAAGCCTGTATTTTGATTCTCTGGGGAGGCCACTGACTTGTTGGAATCAAGCTATCTTTGAACCCAAAACCTAAATAGTGTGCATAAAACTAAACTGCCCAAGATACTAGGAGTCCCAGTGCACGCACATGCCAAGACGCAAACTCTAACCATACACAGACATATCCCTAACCCTACACTTAAGCCTAATGTTAACCTAAACCTTAAACAAGACCTATCACTAATCAAAAACCAAACACAAACCCCAAGACCGAAACACATTCACTGAACCTACCTGCCAAGCCTCACCCTAACTCCTAAACCTATTCTTAGGTTTCCTTAACCCTAACCCCTACCTTAAATCTAACCCTAACCCTAAACTCTAACCCTAACCTTAACTTAATGTATTCAAATCCTATTCTTAACCTTATCCTGTACCCTAACCATAACCCTCTAATACTAACCCTATCTCATACCCCAAACTGTACCCTAACCCGTACCCTAAAACTAAACCCTAACCCACTGCCTAACCCTATCTCTTATCCTTTTCCAAAACTGTACACTGACCCTACCCTGACCCTGACCTGACCATTACCCCTAACCAAACACTAACCCTAATCCTAACCCCTATCCTAACCCTCCCGCTCACCCTAACTCTAAACCTAGCCCTAACTTTAACCCTAAACCCTAACCCTAACAACTAACCCTAACTCACGTCCTAACACCTAACCCTAACTGCAAACCTAATCACAACCCTAACACTAACCATAACCCTAACCCCAACTCCTAACATCCTGTCCTAATCCCTAAGCCTAAACCCTAACCCTAACTCTAAATCCTGTCTAACACTAACCCTAACCCCTTTCATTAATCCCTAACCCCCATCCAACTCCTAACCACTCACCCTTACCCTTATCCCTCACGCTATCCTCTAATCCAGAACCATAAGCATAATCACTAAACCCTAACATCTAACCTAACTTAACCACCAACTTCCTCCCCTCCCCTGACCCTACCACTCATTCTACCAATTCACTTACCCTGTGGTTCTGAGGAGTCCCTTCTGATGTGGACGTGGCCCCCAATGGCGTCTCCAGAGTCCTCCAGGGGGTCCTGCGGAAGCCAGGATCCTGTGAGTGTGGACATGGCCCCACGTGTTCCTGAGTCATAGTCAGCAGGTCCTGAGGACGCCAGGTCTCCTGTCACTGTGGACTATGCCTCACATCCTCTGGAAGCCTCACAGCAGGTCCTCAGGAGGCCGAGGGGTCCTGTAAGCCTGGACATGGCCCCATGGCCCCCAGAAAACTCACCGCGGGTCCTGAGGGGGCTGTGGGCTCCTGTTAGCATAAACACAGCCCCATATATCCCAAAGCCAAAGGGCAGGTCCTGAGGAGGCCAGAGCCTCCTGTCAGTGTGGATTCAGCACCCACATCTTTCTTACGCCTCACCACAGGCGCTGACAAGGCTGGGGTCTTCTGTCTGCATGGAAGCATCCCCATATTTCCCGAAATCTACACCGGGGGTTCTGAAGACGTCAGCATTGTGGTGTGGGCGTGGCCCCATGTCCTCCCATAACGTCACTGCGGGTTCTGAGGAGGCCAGGGCTCCTGACACCGTGGATGCGGCCCCCACCTTCCAGAAGCCTCAACTTATGTCCTGAGCGTCCCGGGAGCTCCTGCCAGAGTGGACGTGGCACCACAGCTTCCTGAAGCCTCCCTGCAGGTCCTGAAGTGGCCCAGGTGTTCCTGCAGGGTGGATGCGGGCCCACATCTTCCTGAAGCCTCACTGCGGTTCCTGAGGAGACCGGGGCTCATCAGCGTGGATGCATCCCCATGTCTTCCTCAGGCCTCCCCAGCACATGTGGGCTCCTGTTAGTGCAGGTGGATGAGGCCTACTGAGCCTTCCCAGCCATTGAGCAGAGCCTGGGCTTGGGCGCCTCCTGCAGGATGCTCAGGCACTGCAGGAGGCCATGCAAGAGGCAGCGTCCCCGTACACGGGGCCACACCTGCCTCCTTCCAGGCTACAGCTGAGGCCTATGAGCTTCGCAAACGACTCACTGAAACGGAGCCCAATACCTGGCTTCCCCAGAAATACTTAAGTACAATGATTAGAGCCCACAGGACACAAAAAGAAATGTGTACCAGACTTTAATCACATCCTGCAAAACTCATCAACCCTCTTCCTCTGTGGGCGGGACCGCAGGCTGGTGCAGCCACCCTGGAAACAGTGTGGAGGCTCCTCAGGAAGTTACAAATAGTGCCGCCCTGTGACCAGCAGGTGCACGGCCTTAGCTCACCCTGAAGATACAGATGCATGAGACTCGGGGACACCTGCACCCCAATGTCCACAGCAGCCGGGTCCACAGTAGCCACACTGTGGGAGGAGCCTTGGTGCCCTCAGGCAGATGATGGATAAAGAAGATGGAAGATAGATGATGGTCATAGATGATAGATAGTTAGAGGATAGGAATGGTACTCAGCTATCAAAGAGAAGAAAATATTGCCATTTGCAATGACGTGGATAGAACTAGAGGGATCTTGTTAAGTGAAAAAAGTCAGTCAGGAAAGAAAATTACCGTATTGTTGCATTCATAGGTGAAATTAAAGAAGCAAAGCAGATGGGCATCTGTGAAGGGAAGGAAAAACAAATAAGATGAAAACAGACATGGAGGAAAAAGACTCAATCACAGGAAACAAACTGAGGGTTGCTGGAGGGAAGGGGAGTGGAGGGACAGGGTAAGTGGTAGACGGGCATGAAGGAGGGCACGTGATGTCATGAGCCCTGGTGTTATCTCCAACTGGTGAATCCCTGAATTCTACCTCTGAAAGTATAATACACTATACTCTTAATGAATTGGGTTTAAATTAAATTAAGTTTAAAAAATCAGTTGACGGTATCGGAGTGCATTTTCTTCCAGGCTCTCTATTCTGCTCCTTCAGCTTATGCCAGAACCACACCCTTGTGGGTTTGGTTTGTTTAAGTAGGCTCCATGCCTCGTCCACAGTTCAGCACAGGGCTGGAATTCATGACCCCGAGATCAAGACCAAGGGTGAAGTCAGGAGTCGGATGCTTAACCAACGGAGCCAGCCGGGGCCCGAGAACCACACTGCTTTATCCTGTGTCTCTGTGACATTGTTTGAAATAGGAAAGTGGAGGGAGGGGCAAGATGGTGGAAGAGGAGGGTCCCCGAATCACCTGTCCCCACCAAATTACCTAGATAATATTCATGATCCTGAAAATCTCTCTCTTTAAAAAGAGAGACCAGCTGGAATGCTACAGTGAGAAGAGTTCACACTTCTATCAAGGTAGGAAGAGGGGGGAAAAGAAATAAAGAAACAAAAGGCATCCAAGGGGGAGGGGCCCCACGAGGTGCCGGGCTAAGGCTGGGCCGAGTGCCCCCAGGACAGGAAAGCTCTGTCCTGGAGAAGCAGGAGCTTCACCAATCTTCCTGGGTGGAAAGGCACCCGCAGGGAGTTGAAGCAGGATGCCAGGATGGCGGGGATGCCCTCGGGCTCCCTGGAACACTAACAGACACCTGCGCACCCAGGAGACTGCACCATACCCCGCGGCTGAGCTCCCTAAAGGACTGCAGGGCCCATGGCTGGACCCGGAGCAGCTCGGAGGGGCTCGGGCGGCGGCTCCGCATGGAGGGGGCTGCGAGGCCAGGAGCAGCTCGGAGGGGGCTCCAGCAGAGGAAGAGGATCCCTGCGGAGAGGGCTGCGGGGCTCTGGGACCAGCTCAGAGGGGCTCAGGCAGCAGCGCTGCGGAGGCGGCTGTGTGGCCGGGAGGGGGAATCCAACAGCGCAGGCACTGGAGCACAGGGTGCCAGGACACAGCCCAGGATTTGGCCTCCCCCTGGGATAGGCAGAGCCCGGGAAGGCCCCCGACAGCTAGGACGCTTCTGCCCAGAGCTGAGCAGATCAGCGTCCCCGCTTTGGCACCTCCAGGTCCTGCAGAGGGAGAGCTCTATAGTTACTGTGGGAGCTGAATCCAGGGTTCCAGAGCTGCTGGAGTCACTGGGATGGTTCCTCCTGGGGCCTCACGGGTTAAACAACCCCCACTGAGCCCTCACCAGGCAGAGGGCAGAGCAGCTCCCTCAAGAGCTAACACCTGAAAATCAGCACAACAGGCCCCTCCCCCAGAAGATGAGCTAGACGGACAAGTTCCAGGGGAAGTAAACGGACTTAAAGTATACAGAATCGAAAGATACTCTCCCGTGGTTTTTTCTTTTCTTTTCTTTTCTTTTCTTTTCTTTTCTTTTCTCTTCTCTTCTCTTCTCTTCTCTTCTCTTCTCTTCTTTTCTTTTCTTTTCTTTTCTTTTCTTTTCTTTTCTTTTCTTCTTTCTTTTTGATTTGTTGCATCCCCCACCCTTTATTCCTTTCTTTCTTTTTCTTTCTCTTTTTCTTCTTTTTCTTTTTTTTTTCTTCCTTTTCTCTTTTTCTCTTTCCTTTCCTTCTTTCTCTCCTCTCTTTTTCTCCTTTTCCCAATACAATTTTTTTTGGCCACTCTGCACTGAGCAAAATGAATAGAAGGAAAACCTCACCTCAAAAGAAAGAATCAGAAACAGTCCTCTCTCCTAAGAGTTACAAAATCTGGATTACAATTCAAAGTCAGAAAGCCAATTCAGAAGCATGATTATACAGCTACTGGTGGCTCTAGAAAAAAGCAGAAAGGACTCAAGAGACTTCATGACTGCAGAATTTAGATACAATCAGGCAGAAATTAAAAATCAATTAAATGAGATGCAATCCAAACTACAAGTCCTAACGACGAGGGTTAAGAGGTGGAAGAACGAGTGAGTGACATAGAACACAAATTGATGGCAAAGAAGGAAAATCAGGAAAAAAGAGACAGAAAATTAAAAGACCAAGAAGACAGATTAAGGGAAATAAACAATAGCCTGAGGAAGAAAAACCTACTTGTAATTGGGGTTCCCGAGGGCGCCGACAGGGACAGAGGGCCAGAATATGTATTTGAACAAATCCTAGCTGAAAACAATCCTAATCTGGGAAGGGAAACAGGCATTCATATCCAGGAAATAGAGAGATCCCCCCCCAAAATCAATAAAAACCGTCCAAAACCTCGACATTTAATAGTAAAGCTTGCAAATTCCAAAGATAAAGAGAAGATCCTTAAAGCAGCAAGAGACAAGAAATCCCTGACCTTTATGGGGAGGAGCATTAGGGTAACAGCAGACCTCTCCACAGAGACCTGGCAGGCCAGAAAGGGCTGGCAGGATATATTCAAGGTCCTAAATGAGAAGAACATGCAACCAAGAATACTTTATCCAGCAAGGCTCTCATTCAAAATGGAAGGAGAGATAAAGAGCTTCCAAGACAGGCAGGAACTGAAAGAATATGTGACCTCCAAACCAGCTCTGCCAGAAATTTTACGGGGGACTCTTAAAACTCCCCTTTAAGAAGAAGTTCAGTGGAACAATCCACAAAACAAGGACTGAATAAATGTCATGATGACACTAAACTCATATCTGTGGATAGTAACTCTGAACATGAACGGGCTTAATGACCCCTTCAAAGGTGCAGGGTTTCAGACTGGATAAAAAAGCAGGACCCAACTATTTGCTGTCTACAAGAGACTCATATTAGACAGAAGGACACCTACAATCTGAAAATAATGGGTTGGAGAACCATTTACCATTCAAATGGTCCTCAAAAGAAAGCAGGGGTAGCCATCCTTATATCAGATAAACTAAAATTTACCCCGAAGACTATAGTGAAAGATGAAGATGGACACTAAATCATACTTAAAGGATCTATCCAACAAGAGGACTTAACAATCCTCAATATATATTACCCGAATATCGGAGCTGCCAAATATTTAAACCAATTAATAACGAAAGTGAAGAAATACTTAGGTAATAATTATCTTATACTTGGTGACTTCAATCTAGGTCTTTCTACCCTCGATAGGTCTTCTAAGCACAACATCTCCAAAGAAACGAGAGCTTTAAATGATAAACTGGAGCAGATAGATTTCACAGATATCTACAGAACTTTACATCCAAACTGAACTAAATAAACATTCTTCTCAGTGCACATGGAACTTTCTCCAGAATAGACCACATACTGGATCACAAATCGCGTCTGAACCGATATCAAAAGATTCAGATCGTCCCCTGCATATTCTCAGACCATAATGCCTTGAAATTAGAACTAAATCATAACAAGAAGTTTGGAAGGACTTCAAACACGTGGAGGTTAAGGACCATCCTGCTAAAAGATGAAAGGGTCAACCAGGAAATTGAGGAAGAATTAAAAAGATTCATGTAATCTAATGAGAATGAAGATACAAACGTTCAAAATCTTTGGCATGCAGCAAAAGCAGTCCTAAGGGGGAAATACATCACAATACAAGCATCCATTCAAAAACTGGAAAGAACTCAAATACAAAAGCTCACCTTACTCAAAAAGGAGCTAGAGAAAAAAACAGCAGCTAGATCCTACACCCAAAAGAATAAGAGATTTAATTAAAATTTGAGCAGACCTCAAGGAAATTGAGACCACAATAAATGTGGAACAGATCAACAAAACCAGGAGTTAGTTCTTTAAAAGAATTAATAACATACATAAACCATTAGCCAGTCTTATTAAAAAGAAGAGAGAGAAGACTCAAATTAATAAAATCATGAATGAGAAAGGAGAGATCACTACCAACACAAGGAAATACAAACGATTTTAAAAACATATTATGAACTGCTATACGGAAATAAATTAGGCAATCTAGAAGAAATGGACGCATTCCTGGAGCCACAAACTACCAAAACTGGAACAGGAAGAAATAGAAAACCTAAACAGGCCAATAACCAGGGAGGAAATTGAAGCAGTCATCCAAAACCTCCCAAGTCACAAAAGTCCAGGGCCAGATGGCTTCCCAGGGGAAACCTATCAAACGTTTAAAGAAACCATACCTATCCTACTAAAGCTGTTTGGAAAGATAGAAAGAGATGGAGTACTTCCAAATTCGTTCTATGAAGCCAGCATCACCTTAATTCCAAAACCAGACAAAGACCCCACCAAAGAGGAGAATACAGACCAATATCCTTGATGAACATCGATGCAAAAATTCTCAACAAGATACTAGCCAATAGGATCCAACAATACATTAAGAATATTATTCACTATGACCAAGTAGGATTTATCCCCGGGACTGAAGGATGGTTCAACACTCGTAAAACAATCGATGTGATTCATCATATCAGCAAGAGAAAAACCAAGAACCATATGATCCTCTCATTAGAAGCAGAGAAAGCATTTGACAAAATAGAGCATCTATTGCTGATCAAAACAGTTCAGAGCGTAGGGATAGAGGGAACATTCCTCGACATCTTAAAAGCCATCTACGAAAAGCCCACAGCAAATATCATTCTCAATGGGGCAGCACTGGGAGCCTTTCACCTAAGATCAGGAATAAGACAGGGATATCCACTCTCACCACTGCTATTCAACATAGTATTGGAAATCCTAGCCTCAGCAATCAGAAAACAAAAAGACATTAAAGGCATTCAAATTGGCAAAGAAGAAGTCAAACTCTCTCTCTTTGCTGATGACATGATACTCTACCTAGAAAACCCAAAACCCTCCCCCCCAAGATTGCTAGAACTCATACAGCAATTTGGCAGCATTGCAGGATACAAAATCAATGCCCAGAAATCAAAGGCATTTCTATACACTAACAATGAGACTGAAGAAAGAGAAATTAAGGAGTCAATCTCATTAACAATTGCACCCAAATCATACGATACCTAGGAATAAACCTAACCAAGGAGGTAAATGATCTATACCCTAAAAACTATAGAAAACTTTTGAAAGAAATTGAGGAACACACAAAGAGATGGAAAAATATTCCATGCTCATGGATTGGCAGAATTAATATTGTGAAAATGTCAATGTTACCCAGGCAATGTACACGTTTAATGCAATCCCTATCAAAATAGCAAGGACTTTCTTCAGAGAGTTATAACAAATTATTTTAAGATTTGTGTGGAATCAGAAAAGACCCTGAAAAGCCAGGGGAATTTTATTTTATTTTATTTTATTTTATTTTATTTTATTTTATTTTATTTTATTATTTTATTTTATTTTATTTTATTTTATTTTATTTTATTTTTTATTTATTTATGATAGTGACACACACAGAGAGAGAGAGGCAGAGACACAGGCAGAGAGAGAAGCAGGCTCCATGCACCGGGAGCCCGATGTGGGACTCCATCCTGGGTCTCTAGGATCATGCCCTGGGCCAAAGGCAGGTGCCAAACCGCTGCACCACCCAGGGATCCCAAGCCAGGGGAATTTTAGAAAAGAAAACTATATCTGGGGGCACCATATGCCAGATTTCAGCTTGTACTACAAAGCTGTGGTCATCAAGACAGTGTGGTACTGGCACAAAAACAGACACATAGATCAATGGAACAGAATAGAGAACCCAGAAGTGGACCTTGAACTTTATGGTCAACTAATATTCGATAAAGGAGGAAAGACTATCCATTGGAAGAAAGACAGTCTCTTCAGTAGATGGTGCTGGGAAAATTGGACATCCACAGTCAGAAGAATGAAACTAGACCACTCTCTTTCACCATAAACAAAGATAAACTCAAAATGGATGAAAAATCTAAATGTGAGACAAGAGTCTATCAAAATCATAGAGAACACAGGCAACACCCATTTTAAACTTGGCCACAGCAACTTCTTGCAATCCATGAAGGCAAAAGAAACAAAAGCAATAATGAACTATTGTGACTTCATCAAGATAAGAAGCTTTTGCACAGCAAAGGATACAGTCAACAAAACTAAAAGACAACCTACAGAATGGGAGAAGATATTTGCAAAAGACGTATCAGATAAAGGGCTAGTTTCCAAGATCTATAAAGAACTTCTTAAAATCAACACCAAAGAGACAAACAATCCAATCATGAAATGGGCAAAAGACATGAAGAGAAATCTCACCGAGGAAGACATTGACATGGCCAACATGCACTTGAAAACATGCTCTGCATCACTTGCCCTTAGGGATATACAAATCAAAACCACAATGAGATACCATGTCACCCCAGTGAGAATGGGGAAAATTAACAAGGCAGGAAACCACAAATGTTGGAGAGGATGCGGAGAAAAGGGAACCCTCTTACACTGTTGATGGGAATGTGAACTGGTGCAGTCACTCTGGAAAACTGTGTGGAGGTTCCTCAAAGAGTTAAAAATAGACCTGCCCGACGACTCAGCAATTGCACTATTGGGGATTTACCCCAAAGATTCAGATGCAATGAAACACCGGGACACCTGCACCCCGATGTTTATAGCAGAATGTCCACAATAGCCAAACTGTGGAAGGAGCCTCGGTGTCCAACGAAAGATGAATAGATAAAGAAGATGTGGTTTATGTATATAATGGAATATTACTCAGCCATTAGAAACGACAAATACCCACCATTTGCTTCAACGTGGATGAAACTGGAGGGTATTATGCTGAGTGAAATAAGTCAATCGGAGAAGGACAAACAGTGTATGTTCTCATTCCTTCAGGGAATATAAATAATAGTGAAAGGGAACATAAGGGAATGGAGAAGAAACGTTTGGGAAATATCAGAAAGGGAGAGAGATCATAAAGACTCCTTACTCTGGGAAAAGAACTAGGGGTGCTGGAAGGGGAGGAGGGCAGGGGGTGGGGGTGAATGGGTGACGGGCTCTGGGGGACACTTGATGGGATGAACACTGCGTGTTATTCTGTATGTTGATCAACTGAACACCAATAAAAAATAAATTTATTTTAAAAAAAAGATCAAACAACTACATATTTATGCTGCCAACATGGGAGTACCGAAATATAGAAACCAATTAACAACAAACGTACAGGAACACACTGATAATAATACAATGACAGGGGATTTTAACACCCACTTATGGCAATGGACCGATCGTCTATGCAGAAAATCAACAGGGAAACACTGTTTCCCTGCCTTGACACACTGGACCAAAGAGACTCAACAGATATAGTCTGAACATTTCTTCCTAAAGCAGAATACACATTCTTTTCAAGTGCACAGGGGACATTCTCCAGAATAGATTATATCATGGACCACAAATCAGCCCTCAACAGGTACAACAGGTACAAGAAGGATGGTATCACACCATGTACATTTTTGGACCACGACGCTATGAAACTCGAGGTCGACAGTAAGAAAAAATTTGGACAGACCAAAAATTCGTGGAGATTATGATCATCCTACTAGAGAATGAATGGAGCAACCAGGAAATTAAAGAGGAAATTTAAAACAAATGAAAATGAAAACATGTTTCTTCAAACCTCTAGGATGTAGCAAAGACAGTCCTTAGAGGGAAGTAGATAGCAATACAGTCCTACCTCAAGAAACAAGAAGTCTCCAATACACAACCCAACACTACACCTAAAGGAGCTGGAAAAGGAATAGGAAACAAAGCCTAAAGCCTACAGAAGAAGGGAAAAAATAAAGATGAGAGCAGAAATAAACAATACAGAAACAACAAAACAGTAGAATGGAATAATGAAACTAAGAACTGGTTCTTCAAAATAACTAAGAAAATGGATCAAGCCCTAGCCAGCCTTATCAACAAGAAAACAGAAAAGAACTAAATAAATAAAATCACAAAAGAGAGAAGAGAGATCACAATCAACACCAGAAAAATAAGACAATTATAAGGGAATACTATGAAAGATTATACACTAACAAACTGGGAGGCCTGGAATAAATGGACAAATCCCTGAAATGTATAAATGAGCAAAACTGAAATAGGAAGAAATAGAAAATGTGAACACACCCATAACTAGCAAAGGAATTGAATCAGCAAGGCACCTGGGTGCCTCAGTGGTTGAGCATCTGCTTTGGCTCAGGTCATGATCCCGGGGTCCTGGGGAATCATGTCCCACATCAGGCTCCCTGCATGGAGCCTCATTTTCCCCCTGCCTATACCCCTGCCTCTCTGTGTCTCGCATGAATACATAAATAAAATAAATACATAAATAAAATCTTTAAAAAAGCAAAAAGATAAATGATGAGAAAGGACCCAAATAAAATCACAAATGAGATAAGAGAAATAACAACCAACACTAGAGAAATACAAACATTTATAAGAGAACATTATGAAAAATTATATGCCAGCAACCCCGAACCTGGAAGAAATAGATCAATTCCTGGAAATATATAACATAGCAAAAATGAAAAAGGAAGAAATAAGAAACTTGAACAGACAGATAACCAGCAACGAAATTGAATCAGCAATCAAGAATCTCCCAACGGGAGACGCTTAGATCAATAGAATAGAATGGAATGGAATGCCGAAACAAGATACAAAACTGTAACTCTATGATCCATTAATCGACAACAAGGCAGGAAGGAATATCCAATGGCACAAAGACAGTCTCTTCAAAAAACCCTAACCCTGACCCCAGGATAAGAACAAATAGTGTTGGGAAAACCAGGCAGACACATGCAGAAGAATGAAACGGGACCACTTTCTTACACCATATATATAAAAAATAAATTCAAAATGGATGAAAGACCTAAATGTGAGACCTGAAACCATACAAAGAAGAAAAGATAGGCAGCAACATCTTTGACGTTGGCCATTGGATCTTCTTTCTAGATATGCCTCTGAGTTGAGGGAAACAAAAGCAAAAATACTATTGGGACTTCATCAAATTCAAAAGCTTCTGCAAAGTGAAAGAAACAACCAACGCTAAAAGGCAACATACAAAATGAAAGGAGATATTTGTAAACAACACATCCAATAAAGAGTTAGTATGCAAAATACGTAAAGCAAATATAAATCTCAGCATCCTAAACACAAATTATCCAACTGCAGATGGGCAGAAGACATGAATGGACTTTGTCTCTGACAAGACATCCAGATGGCCACCAGACACCGAAAGACACTCAGCGTCACCCATCATCAGGGAAATGCAAATGAAAACCACAATAAGATGTCACCTGACAGCCATCAGAATGGCTAAAATTAACAACAGAAGAAACAACAGGTGTTGTTGAGGCTATAGAGAAGAGGAAGCCCCCTTACACTCCTGGTGGACATGCGAACAGGTGCAGCCACTGTGGAAAACACTGTGGGGGGTCCTAGAGACTTTAAAAATAGGGGATCCTTGGGTGGTGCAGCGGTTTGGCACCTGCCTTTGGCCCATGTCGGGATCCTGGTGACCCAGGATCGAATCCCACGTTGGACTCACAGTGCACGGAGACTGCTTCTCCCTCTGCCTGTGTCTCTGCCTCTCTCTCCGTGACTATCATAAAAAAAATTAAAAAAAGAAGTTAAACATAGAGCTACCCTACGATTCCAAAATTGCAGAGCTAGGTATTTACCCCAAGGATACAAAAGTCGTTTAGTAGATTCCAAGTGGGACACGCAGCCCATTGTTTGTAGCAGCGTTATCAACAACAGCCAAACTGTGGATACAGCCCAGATGTCCATCGAGTGATGAATGGGCAGAGACGATGTGGTAAATATACCAACTGCGACATCACCAGGTCATCAGAAGCGATGAAATGAAGCCATTTGCAATGACGTGGGAGAAGTGGAAAGGACTTATGCTCAATGAACTCAGTCAGTCAGAGAAAGATACCAAATACCATACAATTGCATTCACATGTGAATTTTAAGAAACCAGACAAACTGGCAAAGGGGCACAGGGGGGATGAGAGAAGCAAACAAAAAAACACTTTCTTAACCACAGAGAATAAACTAATAAATACCAGAGGAAGGTGAGGGGGATGGGGAATCAGGGGATGGGGATAGTGGAGGGCACATGTGGCCAGTACCAGGTGTTGTATCCAAGGGTTGAATCACTATGTGGTAAACCTGAAACTATATCATTCTGTGTATACAAACAGGAATTCAAGTAAAACTTTAAAATAATAATAGGTAGTATTGGGATCTCTGGGTGGCGTAGCGGTTTGGCGCCTGCCTTTGGCCCAGGGCGTGATCCTGGAGACCCGGGATCGAGTCCCACATCAGGCTCCCGGTGCATGGAGCCTGCTTCTCCCTCGGCCTGTGTCTCTGCCTCTCTCTCTCTCTCTGTGACTATCATAAATAAATAAAAATTGAAAAAAAATATTAAAAAAAAGTAAAAAAAAATAATAGGTAGTATTGATGAAACATGTACGCACTAGAGATAAAATCAGAAAGGCAACTGAAAATCCAAATAAAGAGTCTTTAGAGCCACAAATCCCCTCCTTAGCTCAGCTCGGGAGAAGCCTGCTATGTCTATTCTGACCCCATCAGAAGGCTGGATTTTGATTCTCTGGGGAGGCCACTGACTTGGTGGAGTCAGGCTATATTTGAACCCAAAACCTAAATAGAGTGCATAAAACTAAACGGCCCAAGATGCTAGGAGTCCCAGTGCAGGCACATGCCAGACCCAAACTCTAACCATACACAGACATAACCCTAACCCTACACTTAATCCTAATGTTAACCTAGCCCTTAAACAAGACCCATCACTAATCGAAAAACAAACACAAACCCCAAGACCAAAACACATTCACTGAACCTTTCTGCCAACCCTCACCCTAACTCCTAAATGTAGGTTCACCTAAACTTAGGTTTCCTTAACCCTGACCCCTACCTTAAATCTAACCCGAACCCTAACCTCTAACCCTAACCTTAAAATAAGGTATTCAAATCCTATTCTTAACCTTAACCTGTACCCAAACCCTAACCCTCTAATACTAATCCTATCTCATACCACAACTGTACCCTAACCCGTACCCTAAAACCAACCCCTAACCCACTCCCTAACACTATATCTAACCCTTTTCCAAAACCGTACCCTGACCCTGACCTGACCCTAACCCTAACCCGTAACCAAACACTAACCCTAACCCTAGCCCTAATCCCTATCCTAATCCTAACCCTCGCTCTAACCCTAAACCTAGCCCTAAGTTTAACTGTAACCCTTAACTCTAACCCCTAACTCTAACCCCTAACCATAACTCACACCCTAACCCTTAACCCTAACTGCAAACCTAAGCCCAACCCTAACTCTAACCATAACCCTAACCCCAACCTCTAACCTCCTGCCCTAATCCCTAGAGCCTAAACCCAAACCCTAACACTAAATCCTGTCCCTTACCCTAACCCCCATCCTAACTCTTAACCCTTATGCCTCACCTAACCTCTAATTCATAACCATAAGCATAATCACTAACCCCTAACATCTAACCTAAGGCTAACCACCAACTTCCTCCCCTCCCCTCACCCTACCATTCATTCTACCCTTTCACTTACCCTGTGGTTCTGAGGAGTCCCTTCTGATGTGGAAGTGGCCCCCAACAGCTCCTGCAGATTCCTCCAAGGGATCCCGAGGAAGCCAGGCTCCTGTGAGTGCGACGTGGCCCCACGTGTTCCTGAGTCATAGTCAGCGGGTCCTGAGGACGCTGGGTCTCCTGTCACTGTGGACTATGCCTCACATCCTCTGGAAGCCTCACAGCAGGTCCTCAGGAGGCCGGGGGCTCCTGTCACCCTGGACATGGCCCCACGTCCCCCAGAAAACTCTCCGCGGGTTCTGAGGAGGCTGTGGGCTCCTGTCAGCATACACGCAGCCCCTTATGTCCCGAAGCCAAAGTGCAGGTCCTGAGGAAGACAGGGTTCCTGTCAGCATTGACGTGGCCCCACATTTTCCTCAAGCCTCACCATAAGACCTGAGGAGGCTGGGGGCTCCTGTCAGCATGGACGTGTCCTCAAATCTTCCCAAAACTTCCCAGTGGGTCCTGAGGAGGCTGGAGACTCCTGTTACTGTGGATGCGGCACCCACATTTTTCTTAGGCCTCACCACAGGCCCTGACAAAGCTGGGGTCTTCTGTCCCCATGGACGCATCCACATATTTCCCCAAGTCTACACCAGGGGTCCTGAGGAAGTCAGCGTCCTGTTGTGCCCATGTGGCCCCAAATCCTCCCGAAGTGTCGCCGAGGGTTCTGAGGAGGCCGGGGCTCCTGTAACCATGAATGTGGCCCCCAGCTTCCAGAAGCCTCAACTTATGTCCTGAGGGACCCGGGAGCTCCTGCCAGAGTGAACGCGTCGCCACATCTTCCTGAAGCCTCCCCACAGGTCCTGAGGCAGCTCAGGGACTCCTGTCAGTGTGGATGCAGGCCCATTTCTTCCTGAAGCCTCCCCGCGGGTCGTGAGGCTGCTCAGGGGCGCCTCTCAGCGTGGATGCGGGCCCACAATTTCCTGAAACCTCCCTGCGGGTCCTGAGGTGCTCAGGGCTCCTGTCAGCGTGAATGTGGGCCCACATCTTCCAGAAGCCTCCCTGCGGGTCCTGAGGCGGCCCAGGGGCTCCTGTCAGGGTGGATGTGGGCCCACATATTCCTAAAGCCTCATCGCGGGTCCTGAGGAGACCGGGGTTCCTGTCAGCATGAATGTGGCCCAATTTCCCCCTGAAGACTCCCCGCGGGTCCTGAGGAGGCTGCAGCTCATCAGCATAGACGCATCCCCATGTCTTCCGCAGGCCTCCCCAGCACAGGCTGGCTCCTGTTAGTGCAGGCAGAGGAGGCCTACTGCACATGCGTGCCCCATGGGAGGGGCCTGGGCTCAGGCGCCCCCTGCGGGATGCTCAGGCGCTACAGGAGACTGTGCAGGAGGCAGCAGGTGCTCTCTGGGCTGCACCTGCCTCCTTTCAGGCTTCATCTGGGGCCTGTTAGCTTTGGAAACATCTCACTGAAAAGGAGCCCACACCCGGCTTCCCCAGAAATACTTAAGGACAAGGAATTGGAGCCCACAGGACGTGAAAGGAAATGTGGACCAGACTTTTACCACGTCCTGCAAAACTCACTCAACCCTCTTCCACTGTGGGCGGGACCGCGGGTTGGTGCAGCCGCCCTGGAAACAGTGTGGAGGCTCCTCAGGAAGTTACAAATAGAGCTGCCCTGCGACCAGCAGGTGAACGGCCTGGAGCTCACTCCGAAGATACAGATGCAATGAGACTTGGGACACCTGCACCCCAATGTCCACAGCAGCCGGGTCCACAGTAGCCACATTGTGGGAGGAGCCTTGGTGTCCTCTGCCAGATGATGGATAAAGAGGATGGGAGATAGATGTTGGTCATAGAGAGAGGAATGGAACTCAGCTATCAAAGAGAAGGAAATCTTGCCATTTGCAATGATGTGGATAGAACTAAAGGGATCATGTTAAGTGAAGTAAGTCAGTCGGGAAAGAGAATGACGTGTGGTTTCATTCATAGGTGGAATTAAAGAAGCAAAGCAGATGAACAACTGTAAAGGGAAGGAAAAACAAATAAGATGAAAACAGATGCAGGAAATACAGACTCTTAATGATAGGAAACAAACTGAGGGTCGCTGGAGGGGGCGGATAACAGGGTACTGGCATGAAGGAGGTCACGTGATGTCACGAGCACTGCTGTTATCTCCACCTGGTGAATCCCTGAATTCTTCCTCTGAAAGTATAATACGCTATACTTTAATTAATTGGGTTTAAATTAAGTTAAAAAAAATCAGTTCTATCAGAGCACATTTCCTTCTGGACTCTCTGTTTTGCTCATTCAGCTTATGCCGGGACCACCCCCCGTGGGTCTGGTTTGTCTAAGTAGGCTCCACGCCTCGTCCATGGCCCAACACAGGCCTAGAACTCACGACCCCTGAGATCAGGACCGGAGATGAGGTCAGGAGTCGGATGCTTAACCGACAGAGCCAGCCGGGGGCCCGAGAACCACACTGCTTTATCCTGTGTCTCTGTGACATCTTTTGAAATAGGAAAGTGCTGCGTCCCACTCTGTCATGCTTCTCCAATACTGATTTGCTGTCCAGGGTCATTTGTTGTGGGGGTTGGATTTATGGGTTTTGTTTTTTTTTTCCTATTTCTAAGATCTGCCACCATGATTTTGATAGGAATGACATGAAACTGAGGGTGGCTTCAGGAACTGCGGACATTTTCACAAGATGAGGCTCCGACCCCACGAGCCCAGGACGGCCTCCCAGAGCCTGGTATGGCTCAGTGCACAAGACTTGTGCTCCTTTGGTTCAGTCTCATTATTTATTCTCCTTGATGCTCCTGAGAAGAATGAAGTCACTCCTTCATTTCCTTCCTGAGTGCTCATTGTCGGGACACAGCAAGGCTACTCTGCTTTGTAGGGTCAGTTTGTGTCCCGTTACTTTACTGAACTCACTCCTTAGTTCTAACAGGTTTTGGTGGAGGCTCTTGGGTTTCCTGTTTCTAGTACCGCGTCTTCAGCAAATAGGGACAGTGTAACGTCCCCCCTCCATGTGTGGAACCTTTGCTGTTTACAGCTTAATGTCCTAGAAAGCCCCACAATTGAATCAAAACTGAGCCCAGGCCAAGGGCAGGAAGCCCTTATTAGAATGAGAACAGGGCTCAATGCCCTTGAAGGCCCCATATCAAAATGTAAACAGAACTTGATGAATTGCTCCAGCCCTTCTTGGGGTCCCCAAGACCTGCCCTTAAAACTAAGCTAAAACCTACCTCGGGTCCAAGTCCCTGATCTGCAATGTCGGGTATACTTGGAAACAAGATAGAGCTTGTAAATAATCCCTCGTGTGTTTGCATCGGAATCGGCTTCTTGGTGGTTTCTCATATTCGCAATCTTGGGCATAACAGTCTGAGATAAAAAACAAAACCAAAAGAAACTCAGACGCGGGCAGAGTGAAAGCAGGGTTCTGAGAGAAGCAGCAGGGAACCGGGGGCTTGGCGGCTCTTCTGTGGTGGGCCTGCAGACTGGGGGGTGGAATCCTCAGTCCTAGAGCCAGAGGACCAGCGTCCCCACCCGCCTCCCCCCCATCAGACCCGAGTCTCAGGGAGCAGCACAGCACTGCCCGATGGAGGCCAGAGGTGCTGACGCCCACCCCGTCACTGATCCCGCAGGTGCATCTCCCAGGCAGATGTGCACCTGACAATCAGCGCCACATCCCATCCCCAGACACCACACAGACCACTCGCTGCCACCAAGTTGTCAGACCACAGAGACCCGGAGAGGAGGCCCGGAGACACATTTGCCTCTCGGAAAACTTGCGCCCCTATCGAACGAAATCCATTGAAGCGAAGCTTACAGAAGGTCTGCATGTGGGATGTTCAAGTCCTAAGCTCAAACCAAAGGAGTGTGCATGCCTTGGAGGCAGCTGTCCTCTGGGAGCCAAATTGACAAGGCAGAGACTTGGTTCTCACTCCGCCACACTCGCGCATACAATGAAATGCTGTGGAAGCGGAACGTACAGGCAGTCAGGATGGGGGAGGTACAGGCCATAAGCTCAAATCTCAGAAGTGTGTATGCTTTGCAGGCCGATGACTGCTAGACACTTATCGAGATGAGGTATACCCGAGCTACACTCTAATTGAACAAGGATGTTGGCAATCACTATATTGAACTCAGATACACGTGTACAGTCCTGACACTTCCACTCGCATTTCTCCAACCTCTTTTAGCACCTAATGTAAGGAAGTTAGCAGCTATGACTATGGGTAGGCAGGATGGGGGAGGGTCCTGCCCTGAGCTCAGCTCTCACAAGAGACCATGCCTAGAAGCCAGCTTTCAACTAGCTGCGTTCTAATGGCCGTGAGACCATAGCAGTCTTCTAACTCAGGAGGTTTGAAGAATACCACTCTACTGCACCTGGAGACACCTTCCAGGCCTGCATGATTCCACTTGCATCTCACAAGCTTCTGACAAACGTCTCTGGTGAAGATGTTCAAAACTCATTCTGCAGGCAGAGTGGAACTGTGAGGGACTAGGTGTGAGCTCAACTCTCGGGAGAGAGATGCTTTTGGACTCAGAGTTCAGCTACCTTCTCACGTATGGAACTTAGTATGTAGCACCAGTGTACCACAGGAATTACTAGGAAATCGCTGGATTGAGCTTGGAGGCACTACTCTTGTATGCCGGGATTTTCCACTTACCTCTCACAACACTTCCATCACTCATCGAGCCTAGGCCTATTAGCAGCGAAGTGTACCTGCAGGCAGCATGTGGGAAGTACAGGCCATAAGCTCAACTCTCAAAAGTGTGTACAACTGGGAGGCAAATGTCTGCTACCCACTCGTACATGGGAGTTAGAAACTAGCTACACTCTAATTGAACAAGGATGTTGGCAATCATTGTATTGAACTCAGATACACGTGAGTACAGGCCTAACACTTCCACATGCATTTCACCACCCTCTCCCAGCACCTAACATAAGGATATTAGCAGTTACGTCTACAGGCAGGCAGGATGTGGGAGGGTCCTGCCCTGAGCTCAGCTCTCACAAGGAAGCATGCCTAGAAGCCAGCTTTCCACTAGCTCATTCTGATGGCCGTGAGAATGTAGCAGCATTGTAAGGTGGGACATTCCATGAATACCACTCTACTGCACCTGGAGTCACAACCATTGAAGCCTGCAGCTGGCCCTTGCGTCCCATGAGCTTCTGACAAACATGTCTAGAGAGGATGTTCGTAACAGCATCTGCAGGCAGTGTGGAACTGGGAAGGACCGCGTGTCAGCTCATCTCGCAGAAGGAAATTCCCCAGAGAGAGAGCTTTCAGCTAGGTACTCAGGTTTGGAAGTTAGTATGTAGCTCCCATCTGAGGGAGGAATTCCTCAGAAGTCGCTGGATTGAACGAGGAGACACATGCCTCTCGCAAAACTTGTGTCCCGTATCAAACAAAATCCTTTGGAAGTGAAGCGTACAGGTGGTCAGCATGTGGGAGGTACAAGCCATAAACTCAATCCAAAGGAGTGTGCATGCCTTGCAGGCAGGTGTCCGCTAGGTGCGAAATTGACAAGGCAGACACTTGGTTTTCACTCCGCTACTGTCCTGCATACAACGAAATGCTGTGGAAGTGGAACATACAGGCAGTCAAGGTGGGGGAGGTACAGGCCATAAACTCAAATCTCAGAAGTGTGTATGCTTTGCAGGCCGATGTCTGCTAGACACTTATCGAGGTGAGGTATACCCGAACTACACTCTAATTGAACAAGGACGTTGGCAATCACTGTATTGAACTCAGATACACGTGAGTACCATCCTGACACTTCCACTTGCATTTCTCCAACCTCTCCCAGCACCTAAGATAAGGACGTTAGCAGCTACGACTATGGGCAGGCAGGATGCAGGAGGGTCCTGCCCTGAGCTCAGCTTTCAAAAGGAGACCTGCCTCGAAGCCAGCTTTCTACTAACTGCGTTCTGATGGCCATCAGAACGTGGCAGCATTGTAATTCAGGATGTTCCATGAATACCGCTTTACTGCACCTGGAGACACAACCTTGAAGCCTGCAGCTTGCCCCTTGCATCCCATGAGCTTCTGACAAACATGTCTAGTGAGGATGTTCGTAACTGTATCTGCAGGCAGTGTGGAACTGGGAAGGACCACGTTTCAGCTCAACTCTGAGAGGGAAGTTCCCCAGAGAGACAGCTTTCAGCTAGCTACTCAGGTTTGGAAGTTAGTATGTAGCTCCCATCTGAGGGAGGAATTCCTCAGAAGTTGCTGGATTGAACTAACACACACTTGCCTCTCACAAAACTTGCGTCCCGTATCGAACAAAATCCTTTGGAAGCTAAGCGTAAAGGCGGTCAGCATGTGGGAGGTTCAAGTCCTAAGCTCAATCCAAAGGTGTGTGCATGCCTTGCAGGCAGCTGTCTGCTGGGAGCCAAATTGACAAGGCAGAGACTTGGTTCTCACTCCGCTACTCTCCCGCATACAATGAAAAGCTGTGGAAGCGGAACGCACAGGCAGTCAGATGGGGGAGGTACAGGCCATAAGCTCAAATCTCAGAAGTGTGTATGCTTTGCACGCCGACGTTGCTAGACACTTATCGAGGCGAGGTATACCCAAGCTACACTCTAATTGAACAAGGACTTTCGCAATCGCTATATTGAACTCAGATACACGTGAGTACAGTCCTGACACTTCCACTAGCATTTCTCCAACATCTCCCAGCACCTCACTTAAGGATGTTAGCAGCTATGACAATGGGCAGGCAGGATGCGGGAGGGTCCTGTCCTGAGCTCAGCTCTCACAAGAGAGCATGCCTAGAAGCCAGCTTTCAACTAGCTGCGTTCTAATAGCCGTGAGACCATAGCAGTCTTCTAACTCAGGAGGTTCGAAGAATACCACTCTACTGCACCTGGACACACCTTCCAGGCCTGCATGATTCCACTTGTGTCTCACAAGCTTCTGACAAATGTCTCTGGTGAAGATGTTCAAAACTCATTCTACAGGCAGTGTGGAACTGTGAGGGACTGGGTGTGAGCTCAACTCTCGGGAGAGAGATGCATTTGGACTCAGGGTTCAGCTAGCTTCTCACGTATGAAACTTAGTATGTAGCACCTATCTACTACAGTAATTACTAGGAAATCGCTGGATTGAGCTTGGAGGCACTAGTCTTGAGTGCCGGGACTTTCCACTTACCTCTCACAACACTTCAGTCACGCATCGAGCCTAGGCCTGTTAGCAGCAAAGTGTATCTGCAGGCAGGATGTGGGAAGTACAGGCCAAAAGCTCAACTCTCAGAAGTGTGTATGCTTTGCAGGCCGATGTCTGCTAGACAGTTATCGAGGCAAGGTATACCCGAGCTACACTCTAATTGAACAAGGACGTTGGCATCGTTGTATTGAACTCAGATACACGTGAGTACAGGCCTCATGCTTCTACATGCATTTCTCACAACCTCTCCCAGCACCTAATATAAGGATGTTAGCAGCTATGTCTACAGGCCGGCAGGATGCGGGAGTGTCCTGTCTTGAATTCAGCTCTCAAAAGGAAGCATGCCTCAAAGCCGAAAGTCAGGAGGTTCATGAATAACTCTACTGCACCTGGAGACACAACCATTGAAGCCTTCGACTTGCCCCCTGCGTCCCATGAGCTTCTGGCATACATCTCTAGTGAGGATGTTCGAAACTCTATCTGCAGGCAGTGTGGAACTGTGAGGGACTGCGTGGGGTCTCACCTCTCAGAATCAAGATCCCCTGGACACTGCGTTCAACTAGCTTCTCTTGTATGGAAGTAGTAGCAATGTATGAGAGGAATTCCTCGGTAGTCGCTGGATTGAGTTTCAAGACACTTGTCTCCTGGCCTGCACCTTCCAATTGCCTCTCACACAACTTCTGTCCCGCATCAAACCTAGGCCTGTTAGAAGCGAAGTGTACATGCAGTCAGTGTGAGACCCAGGAAATTTCTTTTTATTTATTTATGATAGTCACACAGCGAGAGAGAGATAGAGAGGCAGAGACATAGGCAGAGGGAGAAGCAGGCTCCATGCACCGGGAGCCTGATGTGGGATTCGATCCCGGGTCTCCAGGATCGCACCCCTGGCCAAAGGCAGGCGCTAAACCACTGCACCACCCACGGATCCCGGGACCCAGGAAATTTAACAAAATCCCCTACTCCTGGAGAAGCAGAGCAGGACTGATTTCATTTTGTGCTACACCTGTCACCTCCTGTATGACCCCTACATAACCTGCTTATTGCTTAAGATGCTGCCCCACCCTAGTCAAGCTTTTGGGCACACGCTACTCAGAAATCGGCCCATAACAATGTAACCCTGCTTTGTGCCCGCCAAAACTGTGCGCCAATTCTGACCAAAGTAATAGGCCAGCTCAAATGGATACTATAGGGTAAGATGTAATTCAATCGGCCACCTGCGTGTAGACCGACATGACTGTGCAACTTTCTGCATATCCCATGGGCCACTGGCCCCTATAAAGCTGCTATGCCTCTTAGTCTCGGGGTCCAAGTCCCTGCTCCGCTGTGTCGGGTATACTTAGACCCACGCTCCAGCTTGTGAATAAACCCCCTTGTGTTTGCATCGGTGTCGGCTTCTCGGTGGTTTCTAGGATTCACAATCTTGGCCACAACATTTGGGGGCTCGTCCGGGATCTGAGAGACCTCCAGGACCTTATCCGGAGGATTTCACGCGTGGTGAGTGCACTCAACTTTTTTCCACCTTTTGCGCGCATATTCTCTAAGAGCTCTAACCTGTAGGAATTCCAATCTGTATTAGGTCGGCATTGGCTTAGGCGGATGCGCTGGTGGGCCATCAACCGGGGGTCTTGAGGAGACGTCCCTTGCCCCTGCCTGGAGGATGGAGGTCCTATCTGTAAGGAGGATGGAGGTCCTCATCTGTATGGAGGATGAGCATCCTCATATGTAAGGAGGATGGGGTCCTCATCTGTATGGATGACGGGGGTCCTCATCTGTAAGGAGGATGGGGGTCCTCATCCGTATGGAGGACGGGGTCCTCATCCGTAAGGAGGACGGGGGTCCTCCTCTGTATGGAGGACGGGGGTCCTCATCTGTAAGGAGGACGGGGGTCCTCATCTGTAAGGAGGGCTTGGTGCCAGCCCTTCGGATTACTTTCTGTCTTGTCTCCGCAGCCGCACTAGAACGTTTGTCTATTACTGTGTTCTTCTTACCTGTTTGCGTGCTGGTCTGTGTTACCTGTTTGTGTGCTGGTCTGTGTTACTGTGTTCTTGTTAACTGTGTGTTTGACTGTGTTATTTGTGAACTGTCATAACTGTGCCTTGGTGTGGACGGGGGACATAATGGGGCAGATGCAAACCATACCCTTGTCTCTTATGCTCTCCCACTTCTCGGATGTTAGGGAAAGAGCTCTTATTCTGAGCATAGACATACAGAGAGAGAGATTCCAAATTTATTGCATATCAGAATGGCCAACATTTGACGTGGGATGGCCCCGAGAAGGAAATTTTCACCTACCTATTATCTTACAGCTTAAGGCCGTGAACTTCAGGGACAAACCAGATGGCCACCCTGACCAGATGCCCAACATCCTGGCCTGTCAGGACACGATTGAGAATTCCCCTCCTTGGCTAAAACCCGTTTTTGCTCCCCAAAGCACACAACTCACCTGAAGGTAAGGAGAGACTCCGGGTCCACCGCCAGACTCTAATGGCAGGTCTCCAGGCTGCCGCGTGCAAGACTACCAATCTGGCCAAGGGCTATGATGTGAGACAGGGTAAGGATGAGAGTCCAGCAGCCTTCTTAGAGGGAGCAATAGAGGCTTTTAGGCAGTACACCCCTATGAACCCAGAAGCCCCAGAAACAAAGGCCGCAATTATCATGGCTTTTGTTAACCAGGCCGCTCTGAACATTAAAAAGAAATTGCAAAGAGTAGAGAGACTGGGAGAGAAGAGCTTGCAGGACTTAGTGATAATAGCAGAACGAGTCTATAATAGAAAAAGTCCGGAAGAACTGCATGTTACCACCCCACACGCTATTAAAGGGGTACTCAAACAGCCCCCAGACAGCTGGATCAGCAATGCCCATCTGACCCATTATCAGAGCCTCCTGCTAAACCCCACCAGAATTTTATTTAAGCCACCAACATTGAATCTGGCAACGCTACTCCCTAACCCAGAATGGGACCCCCCTGTGCATGACTGTCAAGAAATTTTGACACAGGTGTACGGAATCAACGCTGATCTCCAGGACCAGCCACTGCCGAACGCCGATGCCACCTGGTACACGGACGGCAGCAGTTTTGTCCGAGAAGGAGTCCGATTTGCGGGGGCAGCCATACCATAACCACGGAGACGGAGACCATCTGGGCGGAGCCATTGACAGCCTGAATGTTGGCTCAATGGGCAGAACTGATCCCACTGGCCAAGGCGCTGACCATGGGGGAAGGTAAACGAATAAACATCTACACCGACAGCAGGTACGCCTTTGCCACCGCTCGCATCCACGGAGCCCTTTACAGAGAGAGAGAGAGCTTCTGACAGCAGAGACAAAGACTGTTAAAAACAAAACGGAGATTCTTGAACTCCTGAGGACCCTCTGGCTGCCCAAGGCCCTAGCCATCATCCACTGTCCGGGGCACCAAAAGGCAGACACACCAGTAGCCAGGGGAAACCGGCTAGCCGATTTAAAAGCAAAGGAGACGTCCCTTTTGGTGACCCAGGTCTTAGCAACCACGCTACCTGATCCGGGGGAGTGGACCCTGCCGGACACCCCCAACTATAGTGATGCTGACTTACACTGGATCAAACACTTGCCTATGACCCGGTGATTGTGTGGCTGGTGGAGGGCCGCAGACTCCAGCATCATCTTGCCAGAGGAACTGGGACGGCGAGTCCTATCCAAAACGCATCGGAGTACTCACACGGGAACAAGGAAGGTGGAAGACCTCATACGACATGCAAAGATCACTATTAAAGACTCTCGAGCAAAGATCGAGCAGATCGTGGCAAGCTGCCACTCATGCCAGTTAACTAATGCCACCGCCCAACAGGCACCTGGCTCCGGGGGGACCGCCCAGGAGCCTACTGGGAAGTGGACTTCACTGAGGTAAAACCTGGAAAATACGGATACAGGTATTTATTAGTGTTTGTAGATACTTTTTCAGGATGGACAGAGGCATTTCCCACCAAACCTGAAACGGCACAGACCGTGACCAAGAAACTGCTGGAAGACATCTTACCGAGGTATGGTTTTCCTGTTAAGATTGGGTCAGACAATGGCCCAGGATTCTTCTCTAAGGTAACACAGGGAGTGGCCCTAGTACTTGGGGCAGATTGGAAATTAGATTGTGCATATAGGCCCCAGAGCTCAGGACAGGTAGAGAGGATGAACAGAACATTAAAGGAGACCTTAACTAAATTAGCCCTGGAGACTGGCGGGGACTGGGTGACTCTCCTCCCCTTCACCCTATATAGGGTGAGGAATTCCCCATATAAGATGGGACTGACTCCCTACGAGATCATGTTCGGTCTTCCTCCACCTGTTATCCCCATTTTAAAACTTGAGGTGCTTGCTGAATTTGATGATCGCCAACTTCTTTTCTCCCTCCAAATGTCATGAACCCATGAGCAGGTGTGGCCTAAGCTGAAGGCCCTCTATGACTGGGCCACCCCCAGACCCCCATTGATATCGGCCAGGTGACTGGGTGTACGTGTGTACGTGTGGAGATACCAACACCGGACACTACAACCTCGCTGGAAGGGACCTTACACCGTGATCCTGACCACTACCACCGCTCTCAAGGTCGACAGGATTACTCCCTGAGTCCACTACACCCACGTCCAGCCAGCTGACCCACACAGCGTTCTCAAGAACTTTGTTCCAGAATGGAAAAGCCAACCGGACAAGGACAATCCCCTAAAGCTAAGACTGCACCGTTCTCACTAATTTCGCACCTCCAAGACTCCCTAGTCTGAGGTTGTCCTTCAAAATAGAAAGGGATTAGACTTAGTCTTACAACAAAGGGTGTGTGTGGGGGGGGGGGGGCGTTATGTGCTGCCTTAAACGTAGAATGCTGCTTCTTCGCTGGAATATAAATGGGAGCGAGAACAGCAACAAGGTTGGTTAAAATCCTGGTTTAATCATTCCACCTGGCTCACTCTAAGAGCAACCTGGACCCTTGATTGGATCCTGCATAGGATCCTCTCAAAACGGGGGGAATGTGGGACCCAGGAAATTTAACAAAAATCCCCTACCCCTGGACAAGCAGAGGAGGACTGATTCCATTTTGTGCTACACCTGCCACCTCCTGTATGACCCCCACATAACCTGCTTATTGCTTAAGGCGCTGCCCAACCCTAGTCGAGCCGCTGGGCACACCCTAATCGGAAATCGGCTCAGAACAATGTAACCCTGCTTTGTGCCCGCCAAAACTGCGCGCCAATTCTGACCAAAGTAATAGGCCAGCTCAAATGGATACTATAGGGTAAGATGTAATTCAATCAGCCACCTGCGTGTGGACCGACATGTCTGAGCAACTTTCTGTGTATCCCATGGGCCACTGGCCCCTATAAAGCTGCTATGCCTCTTAGTCTCGGGGTCCAAGTCCCTGCTCCGCAGTGTCGGGTATATTTGGACCCATGCTGGAGCTTGTAAATAAACCCTCGTGTGTTTGCATCGGTGTCGGCTCCTTGGTGGTTTCTCGGATTTGCAATCTTGGGCACAAGACCAGGGCCTGCTGCCCTGACCTCCCTTCCACACTGACTGCCCCACAGGCCCTCTGTGCCCGAGGCACACAGGCACGGGGATGCGGGGAGGGGAGGAAGTGCCCCGGAACCCGGCCAGCCCAGGCCCCCAGGACAGAGGGAGCACAGACCTCCTAGGTCGCTTTGCACAGACCCTGGTGACCTGAGGCTCCCTGACTGTCACTCTGTCCCAGCCCCTCCTGGCCCGCGGGGCACAGGCTGAGTCCCAGCAAAGTCCGTGGGGTCCTGACCCTGGTGTCTGGCCGCCCCTGGAAGGCACCTGGGGACGTCAGCTGTGTGTGTGCCTGGCGGCGCCCCTGCAGGGGCTGGTTGGGGCCTGGGTGGTGCCCCCTCCTCCTCTCTGGGGGTCTCTCCACGCCCCGTGCACAGAGTTCCTGGAGACACAGAAATGGGCTGGCTGTGCATTTTCGCACCACAACACTTTCTTGACTTTCTACAGCAAACGGCTCAGAGCCAAGACTGCGTGCCTTCCCCTGGGGAGGGCGATCTTTCTGTCCTTTAGGGGAGGGCAAGGATCACAGGGGGTGGGGGGGCGGGGGCTGTAGTCCCCCACCTGGGAGCATGTGTGGACTTCTTGTGGGGGGCGTGTGTCCTGAGGTTTCAGCCAGAGAGGCGGTTCTGAGGACAGCAGAGCTGACCTGGACCTGCAGCTCATGGGCTCCTGCGCTGGGTCCCCGCAGGGCAGCCGGCTCCGGCCTCGGGCCCCCTGGGGCCCCAGCACCTGGAGGAGACTTCCTCCTGCTGTGGGTGTTGGTGGGGCCCACCGGCCTACCCCTGATCTCCCCACCCTAGGGTGTCCCGGGATCCCCAGGGCTGCCCTCGGTCAGCGACCCGGATCTGTGGGGCACACCCAGAGCCCAGGAGGCCACATGAAGCTGTGAGAGGGCTCGCTCAGCCCAGGGCCAGAATCCAGGCCTGGCCAGGGCCATGGGGGGTGGATCCCATTAGTCTTTGTGTTGGGCCTGGTGGGGGCTCAAATCACCCCAGCCCCACAGAGCCCGGGGCCAGGCCAGCCCAGGTCCCTCTGGGTTAGGGGCTGGTGTCCTGTGCAGGGTGTGCCGCCCTCCAGGAGGGACAGTGGGAGGAGGCAGGGCACAGTGCATACCGTGCTCCACCTACCTGCATCCACCCTGTAGGGGGCTCCCGGCCTTCCCTCTTCCCTGCAACCCCTGTGTACTCTATGGGACACCAGGGCTTCTGATGGGAGCAGGCTGTCCAGAGAACCCCGGGGAGGCTGAGCATGTCCCACAGGGGACTGCTGCCCTGGGTCCTTGCTGGGAGCCAATGGTGTGGGGGCAGAGGTATGATGGTGGTGGAGTGTGGGGGATGGTGTAGGGGTGGTGGTGTGTGTTTATAGTGTGGGTAGGGAATGTGTGGGGGTGTAGGGGGATGGTGTAGGGGGGATGGTATGGGGGCGATCCCATGGGGGATGATGATGTAGGTGGATGGTGTGGAGGTGGGTAATGAGGTGGATGGCCTCCACAGAAGAGCCCCCAAGCCCCCGGGTCTCCGCCGCTTCTCTCAGAACCCTGCGTTCACTCTGCCTGCGTCCGAGTTTCTTTGGTTTGGTTTTTTTTATCTCAGACTGTTGTGCCCAAGATTGCAAATCCGAGAAACCACCGAGAAGCTGACACCGATGCAAACGCACGAGGGTTTTTTTTCAAGCTCGAGCTTGCGTCCAAGGACACTCGACACAGCGGAGCAGGGACTTGGACCCCGAGGTGGGTTTTAGCTTAGTTTTAAGGGCTGGTCTCGGGGACCTCCAGAAGGGCTGGAGCAATTTCTCAAGTTCTGTTTACATTTTGATATGGGGCCTTCAAGGGCATTGAGCTCTGTTCTCCTTCTAATAGGGGCTTCCCGCCCTAGGCCTGGGCTCAGTTCTTATGCTAATGTGGGGCTTTCAAAGACATTAAGCTGTAAACTTTTGTTTTTTCCTGTAACTGAAGTAATGGAAATTTCAGCTCTTCTTTGCAGGGGCATGGGATGGCTGGACTTGTGCTAACACTGGACTAAAAGTGGAATGGCCTTAATTTTCTTGGCCTCCACGAGTCCCGTCTTCCTATCTAGCTCCTTCCCCCTTCCCTGGAGCTCCTAAGAGAGCAGTTGCAAATGACCTCTGGTGGCAGCGTGTGTTGGGGGACAGGTCCAGGGATTTGGGATCAGGAAGACCTGGAGCGCGGGCATCCGGGCTGTGAAGCCGGATCCGATGCTGCAGATTCTTATTCCCTAAGGCTTTTTTGACAACTGACTTTGTACCTAGAAAAGCTCTCCTTTGTCTTTAAAAGATGAAGAGCAAGTCAAAGCGGTTTTTCTCTGCCCATCTGATTGCTCAGATTCCTATCTGAGACATATTTCCTGTTAATAAGTATAATTTACTATCCGTAGTACTATGGTTAAAATATTCTGACACAAGTAATTCAGAGGGATGAGGGTTTCTCATCTCTTCACAGCTCAGTCACTCATCAGGAAAAGCATCTTTATGGATTTGGAAAGAACCAAGAGACATTATTACCAATGGTCATATTATTATGTTAAGGATTCTTCCTTGAGATCCCAGGAAGGCAATTTTTTCTTGGGGAGGCCTCTTGGAGTGAGGTTAAAATCAGAAATTGTGAGTTTGGGTTTCAGATAATGAACTGGTTAGCTACGTAAACACGGACAGGCACTTAGGTTCTTTTTGAATTTCAATTCCCTTAAAAGCTATAAAATAATTTCTAAACACCTCATTAGACTGTTGTAGGATTTCTTTATTGCTAATACAAGTTAACATTCATATGGCACATATTATGTGCCAAGAATTGTGTCATGCTTCACATAAAAGAACTCATGGGATCCTCCAACAACCCTATGGGCAGATAATGTTATCTTGATGGGCCAACTAAAGGATAGATAGGAAGAAAACATCTTGTCCAAGGTCGTTTGACCTAGCTAGTTAAGTGGATTCGAACTCAGGAAGCCTGGCTCCAGGCTGTTATGGCCACCAGAAAATATTAAGTACTTACTAACGTCCTAGATATTGTACAAACAAAGTCCAACTCTTTATTCATTAGAGCTCTATGGCACAGGCATTATTACTGTCACAGTTTTGCAGAGAAAGAAGTAGGTTCAGAGCCTAAGCTCAAGGGACTTGCCCAGAGCCCTACAATTCAGAGGCAGAAACCTTCCTTTTCCTCATAATATTCTCCTTCCACCACTTACCTTCTCCTTTCTCTAAGTCTTAATATAAATGTTGCTTCTTCTGGTCATCTTCTCTGAGGCCCCAGTTAGACTAAGCCTTCTTATATATGTACTTGTAGTAAGCTGTATATTTACCTTTATATTGGCTACTATAATCTTGTTTAGTTGTCTTTCGGTCACTTTTTGGTTAGTATCCGTCTCTCCCACCAGCATGGCCTGGAGGGAGCTAGGGACTGCATCTATGTCTGGTTAACTTGGTATTCCTAGCACCTTGCACATAGTAGCTATGCACCAAATACTTAATAAATTAATGGATCCCTAACCTTCTTGAGTTGATGTTGATAAACATTAGAACATGAAATGGACAAAGATAAGAATGAAATTGCTGAATGAAATGATAAAAAGCAATTTTATCCATTCACTCATTCAGTATTTTATCAGGTGCCTACTGTGTGCCATATCTGAGCGAAGGAAAACGATACGTGATTCCATTAGGGTATTATAATAGCAACTTAAAAATTGGCCTTCTAAGGCATTTGCTATAGTTGAAAGCTCTAACTAAAAGGCTCAGTGATTAGGAAGGAACTCAATAAAATCAAAATAAAGTATTATCTGGACAGTAATTTCCCAGTAAATTTGGTTTAATAAAAATTTCACATGAATCATTTCTTAACTGACACTGAAGCACTGTGAACTCTTTGGAAGACAAACGTCCAGGAAATAAATGTCATGCATTGCTAATTTTAAATGCACTTGCAATATGGTGTCTACTATAAAAGAAGTATTTTTATCTGATTTTTGCTATTTATTATCCTTTCCTGCTTTTCAGGTTGAGGAGGTGTTCATAAGTGTTTTTCTTTCCTTCTGATATAAAATTCTTACTTTGTTCCCATCGAAGGAACTCTTTAAGAATAAGGCAAAAATTAAACTATTCTTAAAATGTCTTCATACTTGGAGCCTGATTCATTTAAGTCAATTTTCAAAATAAATCTTACTGATTAGAAAAAAACCCAAAGATTTATAGGGAAATTGAGAAGATAGTACAGAGAATTCTCATGGGCTTGCACTCAATTTCTCCAATTATCAATATCTTATATTAGTACGGTACAAATATTAGCTAATGAATCAATATTAAAATATTCGCATTAACCAAAGACCATACTTTATTCAGATGTCCTTAGTTTTTGCTAAGTTACCATCCCTCACATCACATTACACTTGTCCTCATGTTTTCTTAGGCTCCTCTGGATTGTGACAATTTTTCAGCCTTTCCTTGTTGTTGTTGAACTGGAACACTTTGAGAAGTAGAGTATTTTGTAAAATTTCCCTCAGGTGGGACATGTCTGTTGTTTATCTCATGATTGAACTGCGATTGTGGATTATATACAGAGGTATACTGCCATTTTTATTATATCATATAAAGGATAGATACTATCAACATGATATTTCAGTCTTGGTATCGATCTGATCATCTTGCTGAGATAGTGTTTGTCAGCTTTCTCCATAGTAAAGTGATTCTTTATTATTATTATATTATTATTATTATAACTTTTTCATAATATATTTTGTAGAAGGAAGTTACTATGTGTATTCCACACATAAGAGTGGGACTCTGTGCTCATCAACTTGAGGGTGGAATGTCTGCACAAATTGTTTGAAATTCTTCTACATGGGAGATTTCTCTTTCTTCTGTGTTTGTTTGTTTTTCAAAGATGTTATTTATTTATTTGAGAGAGAGAGGAGAGAAAAAGCATGAGTGAGAGGGGCAGAGGGAGAGGGAGAAGCAGGTTCCCTGCTGAACAGGGAGCCTGCCTTGGGACCTGGATCATGATCTGAGCCTAAGGCAGAAGCTTAACTGACTGAGCCACCCAGGTGCCCCTCTTTCTTTCTTTTACAATTTTTAATATTAGTATAGATTCATGGATATTTATTTTACGCTTTGGGTTATAATCCAACACTACTTATTTTGTTGCTTATATTGTCTCCGCTCTGGCCACGGGAGCTCTTTCAGTTGACACCTGTGTCCTTTTAACATATTTCCATCAGTATGGAGTCTTTTGTCCATAAATTTTTGAAAGACAAACTTTATGTAAATCTCATTTTTGATTGGCACTTTGTTTCTGTTTGCCTCCTTCCCTCTCTCTTCGCTGTTTCATTTCTTTATTTATTATGATCTGAAAATAGGAAAGGACATAGGATTTCAAATTTTGCTATTTTAAGGTAAATCAATTCTCCTTGGTGCCTAGCCAGTGGTTCTCAAATGTTAGTGTGCAAAAGAATAACCTGGAGAGCTTGTTAATATGGCCAGCCAACATTTTAATTTTTTTTAGGTTAAAGGAAGGGGCAGGTTAGGATTCTACATGTTAACCGGTTCCCTCAGAAAATAATAATGGAGTTCTTTGAGGGCTTTGCTTTGAAAAGCAGCGAGCATGAGGGTAGATGGCTGTTCTGATACACATATTTATTATTTCTAGTGGCTTGGACCCATATACCCACCGCCTGTGATAAAAAGGGGTATAGATTTGGGGATTTTCTATCGCCATAGGAGAGAACCCTAAAATACTCAGGATCTATGCTCAGAGTTAGTTTTATATTTTAGCATTTGAGTATATATAAGATCCCCCATCTTTTTGTGCTCAGTATAGAGTGTTTAGGACCCCACAGCAGCATTTTAGGTCTAAGAGGGAACTGAGGGATCATCAGCTCTGGTCCTCTCTTCTGAGGCATAGGAAAGAAACAGAGTTCCGGAGGATTGGATTGTCCAAGTTCACATGCTTATTGGTGGTGGAGCTAGGTCTGAACAAGGTCTTTCTAGAGATTGTTGCTTCAAGACAGACACCATTGATCATAACTAGTTTAGATAGGCTTTTGTGAAATAGACAATTTTGGGTTACTCTTTCTGCTTTTATACTTTCATATAAAGGTACGACTGCATCTAGGTTTCAGGATTACCCCTTCTGTTAGTTATAAGAGTAGATGATGTAAATATCAGTGTTTGCCATTTGAAATTCTCTGCTTAACTATTTTTAAATTGAGTTTTAAAAATATTAAAACTGGCACTTAGTTCTCGGCTTGGACAAACTCAATCTGAGTAAGGTTGGCTTCTATGACAATATAGGCAATTAGATATAGAAGCATGAAGACTTGGAAAGTGAAAGGGTAGACAAGGTCTCACAGCTGAGGTTTTTTTCGGGGAATACCTTTGTTTAATTAATTCATCAGGCAGTATTCTGATGACGCACATGGAGACATAATTCGAATCCCTTTTAGGGTGCTTCATGAAATGTAACTAGCTGGCAGAAGAAAGACTACTTTGGTTGAATGTTTTATTGAGCTAAAGTGACACTAATTCTAGATGAGCCTGAAGCTGTGACGTTAGCGTTTTGTGGTCCTTTAAAGAACTCTGGACCAGAATCGAGTCTTGGCTTTGCCCCTTGCCACCCATGTGACCCTGAGCAGTGTGCATTACTTCTCTTGTCTTCTCAGTTTCCTTATCTGTTAGTTGGGGGATCGGTTTCTATACCGTTCATTAACTCTTTGTTTTTAATGACAATCATGGATTTGTCATTATTGGACCATCACTAATAAATATCACAAAAAGTGAATTCATTTCTCTTTCTCCCTCTCCCTCGTTTTTTGCATTTTTCCATTCTGGAACTTTGATTTGCTTTTCAGAATACTTATTTATTTGAACTGGGAAAGAGTTTCAGTCATTTTCCATTCACATTCATAACTTTTTTATGATCTACTGAAGGCCATTTCATAAATGAATTGCTGAGGATGGCTGAGCCGTCCAGTACCTTTTTTTAATTTAAATTTAAATTTAAAAAACATTTTTATTTAAATTCAATTTGTCAACATGTAGTATAATACCCAGTGCTCATCACATCACATGCCCTCCTTAATGCCCGTCCCCCAGTTACACTATCCTCCCACCCACCTCCCCTTCTGCAATCCTTTGTTTCCCCAAGTTAGGAGTCTCTCATAGTTTATCTTCTGTGAGACCCAGGAAATTTAACAAAAATCCCCTACCCCTGGACAAGCAGAGCAGGACTGATTCCATTTTGTGTTACACCTGCCACCTCCTGTATGACCCCCACATAACCTGCTTATTGCTTAAGGCGCTGCCCCACACTAGTCGGGCCGCTGGGCACACCCTAATCGGAAATCGGCTCATAACCATGTAATCCTGCTTTGTGCCCACCAAAACTGCGCGCCAATTCTGACCAAAGTAATAGGCCAGCTCAAATGGATACTATAGGGTAAGATGTAATTCAATCGGACACCTGCTTGTGGACCGACATGACTGTGCAACTTTCTGCATATCCCATGGGCCACTGGCCCCTATAAAGCTGCCACGCTCCTTAGTCTCAGGGTCCAAGTCCTTGCTCCGCTGTGTTGGGTACACTTGGACCCAAGCTCGAGCTTGTAAATAAACCCTCGTGTGTTTGTATCAGTGTCAGCTCCTCAGTGGTTTCTCGGATTCGCAATCTTGGGGACAACACTGCCTCTCTCAATTTTCTCCACTCAGTTTCCCTCCTCTCCCTTATGATCCTCTTCACTCTTTCTTACATTCGACATAAGAGTGAAACCGCATGATAATTCTTTCTCCATGTGGCTTATTTTATTCAGCATAATACCCTCCAGTTCCATGTCCATGAAAATGGTAGCTATTCATCCTTGCAGATGGCTAAATAATAATACATTGTATATATAGACCACATCTTCTTTATCCATTCATCTGTTGAAGGACATCAAGGCTCCTTCCACAGTTTGGCTATTAACATTGCCGGTGTGAACATTGGGGTGCAAGTGTCCAGTCATTTCACTACATCTGTGTCTTTGGGGTAAATACCCAGTAGTGCAATTGATGGGTTGTAGTATAGCTCCATTTCCAGCTTTTTGAGGAACCTCCACACTGTTTTCCAGGGTGGCTGCACCAGTTCACATTCCTACCAACAAGGCAAGAGTGTTCCACTTTCTCCACATCCTCTCCAACATTTGTCGTTTCCCGTCTTGTTAATTTCCCCCATTTTCACTGGTGTGAGGTGGTATCTCATTGTGGTTTTGATTTCTATCTCCCTGATGAAAAGTCACGTGGAGCATTTTTTCATGTGCTTGCTCACTCTGTGTAGGTATTCTTTGGAGAAAAGCGGGTACGTTTAAGTTGGAGAAGAGATGGCATCTCAAGGGGTGTTATTTCCTGTCATGGCCACATACCAGAAGGCTCTTGAGTATGTGTGTGTGCATTTGCCTGTGCCTGTGAGGAGAGGTCGTTGGATAGAATTTGAAAGCAGATCCTCTCCATATTTATAGGTCTATATCTATTTCTCTCTTTCTGCACACACCTATTTCTAACCATTTTGTCTCTATCTCTATAGGGAGATCTATATATGGACGTATAGAGATTAGATATAGAAATGTTTATTTTACATATTTAAATATAAATATATAGTTCTGTTTATAGATAATAATTATTATATTATGAGTAATACATTTAATAATAAATATACTAAGTGGAAACATAGATTTATGTTTATATGTTTGTTTATATAAACATCTATTTATGTTCCTGGGATTGATCTATCAGTAGATCTATCACTCTATCATCTACCTAGCTAGCTAGCTATATATCCCAGGAAGAGAAAAACCCAGATCGAGCAGATGGGAATGTCCCCCTCCAGAATGTGTCATACAAGAAGATAGGCAAAAATCTTCTGTACTTTCCTGATGTGCTGATGCAATTAACTCAGAGATGTACCTGTGATGTACTGTGGGCCAGGAGCCAGTGGTCAAGAGAGAATCCTTGAGACATTTTCCATGCAAAAAGGTGCTTTTATTAAAGTATGGGGACAGGACCCCTGGGCCTGAAAAGCTTCACCAGGATTATGAGGAGCCTTGGTTATAAACTTTTAAGTTGCTGTGTGGGGTGGGGACTCTAGAGATAAAAGAAGTTTCTAAAAGGATTTTCACACATGAAAGATTTACAGGATCCTGGAGGTCTGGCTATCAGCAAACAAATGTTGCTTTTGGCCTCTAGCAAAGCATTAACATTCAGGCAGCTGTGAATTCTTGGAAGAATGTCCCACTCTGTCGGTTTCAAGTATTTGTTTATGGACTGCAAGTTTGTTAGGAAATGTAATTGTAGGGATGCCTGGGTGGCTCAGTGGTTGATCCTGGGGTCCTAGGATGGGGTCCCACATTGGGCTTCCCACAGGGAGCCTGCTTCTCCCTTTGTCTCTGTCTCGTCTCTGCCTCTCTCTCTCTCTCTCTCTCTGTGTCTCTCATGAGTAAATAAACAAAATCTTTTTTTAAAAAAGCAGATGTAATTTTAAACTATATTTCTTTGGCCTTAGTTCCCCCTATCACCTGGGTCTTCTATCCCTCCCTGCATCTCTTGGTTCGTTGGCCTTTGGTGGTGAAGAATCCAAAGGATATGAGGCAGGAGGAGAGTGAGATGGGATTAAGCCAATGAAGTAATTTCCCAGGGAGCTTGGGTAAGAGAAGTGCAGCAGGCGGAATGAAGTGAGAAAATCAGGTTCTTGTCTCACGGAGTCGAAGAATGAATCTGGTGGACAAAGAGTGAGTAAAGCGACGGGAGTTTATTAAGCAAGGATACTGAGAAAGCTCTCAGGAGTGGGAGGGGCCCAGGCTGGGTTGCCCACATGGGCCTCCACTGACAGTTTTTCATTTAGAACTGATCAGGGAGCTTGTGGCCTTCTCATTCTTGGGATGTCTTGGTTTGAGTAAGGACTAGTGATAACATCTTTAATGGTTTACTTCTTTTTAGAGTCTGGTTATCCTTTGTTGGGCACAGAGGACTGTCATAAAAAAGACCCTCTCTACCCATACCTAGGGCAGGGTGGTCTCGTTTGTTCCTTTATTTCTGGTTTCCTTACATCTCAGCATCCTTAGGATCTTTGTGAGCCTGAATCTGTAGCCCCCTACCTATTTCTCCCTACCTAGACTCTCCTGTCCCTCAGTCAAGAACAGGAGAGATGTGGCTCTGAGAAAAGGTGCACTAAGAAACATTGTCACAGTTTCAATATTCCCTCCCTACGATTTGTGAGACCCAACTACTTCCAAACTCCTTTTTCCTCCTTTTTGTTTTGGATGGCAATGCTGCTCTGTGACTGACCTACACAACCAATGGCTCAGTAACAGTTCAACTCTGTGGAGAGAACCCAAGGGTCTGCTGGGGAAGCATGAAGGAGAACTGTGGACTTGCTTGTTTTGCCCTCAGAAATCAGCATTAAGGCTCCTGATATGAAGTTCAAAAGCCTGCAGGTAGTACTCTGGGACATAGATCGAAACCCAGTGGAGACGGAGCCTGTCTCTGTACCTGCCATATAGAAGGCCAAATAGACTTCTTTTTGGAATGGATGGGTGTTGAATAAATAGGAGAATCTGTGTATGCTGGGTCTGTTTCAGGTCACTGATTCATACTTAGGGAAAGACATTAATCCAGGAACTGGTTCTCTGAACACGTCCTGGGAAAATGTATCCTAAGTTATTCGAAAAGGAGTAGTAAGATAGATAAGGAGTTCAGAATTGAGAAAAATATTAAAATCATCTGAGGAAAGTAGAGGTGTTCGTCACACAAGTGGGTTTCTTGCAATTTACTCTCTTATAGCTTGTATATTCTGAACAGAAAAAAAGAAAGGGAAGGAACCGCATGTGCTTGAGGTCATCAATTTCATCTATAAAAAGGAAATAATACCGCCTGTCCCGTGACACTGTTGTGAGGACTAGAAGTGATGGTTGTTGATGTAGAGACTTGCTAGGTCCAGTCACCATAAAATGTAAAAACAACACACTTTATTAATATAGCTACCAATATAGCTACAATATACTTTTTCATTTTATTTATTTATTTATTTATTATTTATTTATTTATTTATTTATTTACTTATTTATTTATTTATTTATTATTTGAGAGAGAGAGAGAGGGAGAGAGAGGCAGAGACACAGATAGAGGGAGAAGCAGGTTCCATGCAGGGAGCCTGACGTGGGACTCCATCCTGCATCTCCAGCATCCCACACTGGGCTGAAGGTGGCGCTAAATCGCTGAGCCACTGGGGCTGCCCTACAATATACTTGTTAAAAATATATTTTATTTATTTATTCATGAGAGAGAGAGAGAGAGAGAGAGGCAGAGACACAGGCAGAGGGAGAGGTAGGCTCCATTCAGGGAGCCTGAAGTGGGACTCCATCCTGGGTCTCCAGGATCACGCCCTGGGCAGAAGGCAGTGCTAAACGGCTGAGCCACCCAGGCTGCCCGTTTTCAATTCTTCTTAAAACACACAATTCGACTTCTTTCTAGCAAAGTTTTATGTGAGTTGGTGTACCTATCAATTAAAAGCTGTAGGGTATGGATCCCAGACTGCCCCTAAGGTGCATGTTCAGAGCCCTTCCAATTCCTCCAAGTGCAGCCTGGAAACCACCGAGCTGGTCTGAGGCCACATCCACAGCTGTGGGAACCAAGTGCCAGAGGCAGTCACGATTTACTGGATCAGAAACCCAGTTGTCTCCTGAAGCATCTGAGTCAGGGAATTGGTTTTTCTCAGGGCAGGGTGAAAAAAACCTTACACGATCAGGATTTCTCTCATCCCGAGAAAAATGATTAGCGTTTTTTTTTGTTTGTTTCTTTTTTCTCATGTTGTTTGGCTATTTCTCTTGTCACATTGCCCTACTTCCTTTGGTAATTAGTTTTAGAAAGAAATCACTCACATAATGAAAATGATCTAGAAACTCAGGTTAAAAAATTTTTCTAGCCAGTGTGGATATGTGTGATTCACAGTTGCTTTAAGCCTAAAGAAATTTGTTTGCACAAATCAATAACAACTTTTAATAAACAGACTTTACTGTTCACTGCTAAAAATATTCCTGTCAGAAGGGCAAGACAGCCGAAGAGTAGGGTCCCCAAGTCACCTGTCCCCACCAAATTACCTAGCTAACTTTCAAATCATCCTGAAAACTTATGAATTCGGCCTGAGATTTAAAGAGAGTTGGAACACTACAATGAGAAGAGTTCGCATTTCTATCAAGGCGGTTCCCACCTGGGCCTCACTTGGACCTGGTGACTGTGGTTCCCACCTGGGCCTCACCCAGACCTGGTGACTCTAGTCCCCAACTGGGCCTCAGCTGAGCCTAGTGACTCTGGTCCCCATCTGGGCCTCATGTGGACCTGGCTACTGTAGTCCCCACCTTGGCTTCACCGGGACCTGGTGACTGTGGTCTCCACCTTCACCTCACCTGGACCTGGTGACTCTGGTCCCCACCTAGGCCTCACCTGGACATGGTAGCTGTGGACTTCATCTGGACCTGGTGACTGTGGTCCCCACCCGGGCCCCACTGTACCTGGTGACTGGGCTCCTCAGCTACCAATGACTGGGATCCAGGATGGACCCTTAGTTGCTACTGACACCAGTACCATCCCCAGGGTCTCACTTGTTCCTGGTGACTATGGTCCTTGTCTGGGCTGACCTGACTCATCCTTGGCTCTGATCCTCTCCTGGGCCTCCCCTGCCTTGCAGGTCTGGTGGTATGGTCTCCCTTGTCGTGGGTGTGTATTGTCTATGGTCCCTTCTGGGCCTCACCTGATGGTACTGGGCCATGATATTGGCCCTTCACAAGGTCAGTAGGTTCTCCGAGTCCTCCTGCATGGTGCTGCAATCCAAACACATCCAAGAATGACGGCACATGAAAACCTTCCGAGGACACATGCGTCCAGGTGCTCCCCATGGGCAGGTCCCCCTCCGTCTGACCGGAGCCGGAGACAACCCCATAGCCCTGAGGGGCACAGGCTTGGCTGGAACATCACACACGGGCCCTCACTGCCTGTCTGTCGCTCGCCCACCTACAGTCCACCTTCCCAGCCACTGTCCCAGGACACGCTGTCACGCTGGGATCACAGAGCGCTCCCACCCCGGTATCAGGAGCACACGGGTGGGGGACCCAGGAGGCTCTGGCGAACTGCCGATCTGATGCTCGGGGTGATGTCTCCCAGAACGGGGGATATCGAAGGTTTCTCTTAGATTCCACAAGCACAACGACCGAGGGGAGAAAGCAACGGACTAGACTTCATCAAAATTAAAACCTGATGCCAGCAAGAGTGCGACCAAACTCCCCACCCTGAGGGCAACGATGCGTGAATAGCCTGAGGGGGGGTCTGGGGGGAGCACGAGGGACTCTGCCCGCACTCCAGTGCGTGAAGAGCAAGCCTGCTCACCGGTCAGGGGGACCCAGCAGGCCCTGACCGTCCTCCCCTCACCACAGAGTGGGGCAGGGGGGGGTGTGTCATCCCTGTCGGGGTCCTTGCATCTAGGATGGGCTGGAAAGGTCACGTATTGTGTCTCCCTGCATAGCACAGGCCTTACAGGGGAGCGGGGGTCCCGGGGGAGCTGCCGAACTCCGACTGCAGCCTCCTTCCCTGGACAGGGCCTTAGGGGGCCGCCCTCACCCCGTGGGGCTGTGGAAGGGCTGCAGGAGCTGCTCAAGGTCATCTCATTGGGGACGGGGTGTTTTGGACCCCAGCCCAGGAGGCCAACGGCCCCACCCAGACACACAGGCCCCAGAGTGGCCCACGGGGAGCAGGCATCAGGGGCCACTCACCTGTGACCTGTCGCTGTGTGAGCGCCTCCTCTTTATGCACCGTGTACTGGGGAGAGTGGGAGAGTTGGGGAACTGGGGAGAGTGGGAGTTCTGGGGTACTGGGGAGAGTGGGAGAGTTGGGGTACTGGGGAGAGTGGGAGTACGGGGAGAGTGGGAGAGTTGGGGTACTGGGGTGACTGTGAGTACTGGGGAGAGTGGGGATACTGGGGAGAGTGGGGGTACTGAGGAGAGTGGGAGTACTGAGCTACTGGGGAGAGCAGGAGAGTCGGGTCGCTGTGAGCCAAATCCAAAGCACGAGTGCTTCCGAAGGTCTGCAGAAGCACAGTGAGCGCCAGGCAGCGGTGGAACCCGGGGGGCGGCACAGTTCCACCCACAGTGGGGTCCCGCATCATCACTGTGCGCAGGCGGGGTCCAATCAGCACTTAGCCCTTCACCCTGAAGGCCGAGGGTCCCGGGGGAGGGTCCTGTCCCCACGCCAGGTGGGAAGGGGATGCAGGCACCCTCCCACATCCTCAGTTCCCATCCTTGGGCCCTGCAGGCCTCTCACCATTCTAGGCAGACTGGGGGTCACAGATGTCCCCCCGACCCCCAGAGTTCACAGCATGGGGTCGCACTTAACATTTGAGGGGCTCCTGGGTGGTTCAGTCGGTTCCACGTCGACTCTTTAATTTGGCTCAGGTCAGGATCTCGAGGTTGTGGCATGGAGCCTTGCGTGGGGCTCGGGCTCCGTTGGGTGAGGAGTCCGCTCCAGGTTCCCCCTCTCCCTCTGCCCCTCCCTACCACACCCTCTCTCAAGTAAATTTTCTAAAAATTAACATGAAGACACGTGAGCATCTTTATCCCCTCTGCAGAGGTGCCTTCGTGTGTGTAACGACCGTGTAAATGCCTGTCACGGACCCACCGGGAGTCCTACCAGAAACCCCTTTTCCTTGATATTTACTGAAGTACAGTCAACACACAATGTGACAGTAGTTTCAGGGCTACAACTAGTGACTTGACAATTCTGTGCCTTACTCAGCTCCCCCCACAAGAAGCGGCATCACCGTCTGTCCCCGTACAAAGTTGTCACAACAGTACTGACTCTATTCCCTAGGCTGTATTTTCTAAATTTCTGTGACTTATTTTATTTACGAACCAGACGCTTATAGCTGTTACTATTGTTCATCTATGTCGCCCGTGTCCTACCCACGGCCCCTCTGTCCATCAGTCAGCAGGATCCATCACATTAACCAGAGAAAGGACATGGGGCAGCCCCCGGTGGTTCAGCGGTTTAGCGCCTGCCTTCAGCCCAGGGCGTGATCCTGGAGTCCCGGGATCGAGTCCCACGTCGGGTTCCCTACATGGAGCCGCCTTCTCCCTCTGCCAGTGTCTCTGCCTTTCTCTCTCTGTGTCTCTGTGTCTCTCAAGGATATATAAATAAAGTCTTAAAAAAAAGAAAAACGAGAGAAAGGACAAAAAGCATACGATCCTCTCAAGAGTTGCAGAAAAAACATTTAACAAAATACAGCATCAAAAGCATAGTGGGTTTTGAGGAAATGTCTATCAACAGAATAAAGGCCGCTAGGAAGCTGACATCATCTTCAAGGGTGAAAACCTGAAATTGTCTCCCCTAAGAGCAGGAACAAGCCAAGGAGGTCCCCTCTCAGCACTGGAAGTCCTAATGTAGTCAACAGACAGGAAACAGCAAAGGTTTCACACCTGGAAGAGGGACGTCACACTGTCCCTACTTGCTGAAGACTCGGTACTAGAAACAGGAAACCCGAGAGCCCACACCAAAACCTGTTAGAACTAAGGAGTGAGTTCAGTAAAGTCACGGGACACCAACTGAACCTACAGAGCTCAGTAGCCTTGCTGTGTCCCGATAATGAGCACTCAGGAAGGAAATGAAGGACGTGACTCCCTTCTCAGGAGCATCACAGAGAATAAATAATGAGACTGAACCAAAGGAGCACAAGACTTGTGCACTGAGCCGTACCAGGCTCTGGGAGGTCGTCCTGGGCTCGTGGGGTGGAAGCCTCATCTTGTGAAAATGTCCGCAGTTCCTGAAGCCACCCTCGGTTTCAATGTCATTCCTATCAAAATCATGGTGGTAGATCCTAGAAATAGGAAAAAAAAAAAAAAACTAACATCCGTCAGCCCCCACAAATGACCCCGGACAGCAAATCAGTATTGGAAAAGCAGGACAGAGCGGGACGCAGCACTTTCCTATTTCAAACGATGTCACAGAGACACAGGATAAAGCAGTGTGGTTCTCGGACCCCCAGCTGGCTCTGTCGGTTAAGCATCCAACTCCTGACCTCACCTCCGATCCTGATCTCGGGGTCCTGAGTTCTAGCCCTGGGTTGGGCCATGAGCGAGGCGTGGCACCTACTTAGACCCACAGGGGGTGGTTCCAGCATAAGCTGAAGGAGCAGAACAGAGAGTTCAGAAGGAAATGTGCTCTGATACAACTGATATTTTTTAACTTAATTTAATTTAAACCCAATCATTTAACGTATAGTTTTTTCGTTATAACGAAAGTATAATTCTACTTTCAGAGGTAGAATTCAGGGATTCACCAGTTGGAGAGAACCGCAGTGCTCGTGATATCATCTGCCCTCCTTCGTGCCCTTCCCCCGTTAACCCCTCCCCCCCTCCCCTCCAGCGACCTTCAGTTTGTTTCCTATGATTAAGAGTCTGTATTTCCTGCATCTGTTTTCTTCTTATTTGTTTTTCCTTCCCTTCACAGTAGTTCATCTGCTTTGCTTCTTTAATTCCACCTATGAATGACACCACACGGTCATTCTCTTTCCCGACTGACTTATTTCACTTAACATGATCCCTCTAGTTCTATCCGCGTCATTGCAAATGGCAAGATTTCCTTCTCTTTGATAGCTCAGTACCGTTCCTCTCTCTATGACCATCATCTATCTCCCATCCTCTTTATCCATCATCTGTCTGAAGGCACCGAGGCTCCTCCCACAGTGTGGCTACTGTGGACCCGGCTTCTGTAGACATTGGGGCGCAGGTGTCGCGACATTTCATTGCATCTGTATCTTCGGAGTGAGCTCCAGGCCGTGCACCTGCCGGTCGCAGGGCAGGTCTATCGGTAACTTCCTGAGGAGCCTCCTGACTGTTTCCAGGGCGGCTGCACCAGCCCGCGGTCCCGCCCACAGTGGAAGAGGGTTGAGTGAGTTTTGCAGGACGTGGTAAAAGTCTGGTCCACATTTCATTTCACATCCTGTGGGTTCCAATTCATTGTCCTTAAGTATTTCTGGGGAAGCCAGGTGTTGGGCTCCATTTCAGTGCGACGTTTCCGAAGCTCCTAGGTCTCAGCTGGAGCCTGGAAGGAGGCAGGTCCGGCCCTGGGCGCGGGGACGCTGCCTCCTGCACGGCCTCCTTCAGCTCCTGAGCATCCCGCCGGGGGCGCCCGAACCCAGGCCCGGGTCAAGGGCGCACGTGCGCAGTAGGCCTCGTCCGCCAGCAGTAACAGGAGCCCCTCTGCGCTCTGGAGGCCTGAGGAGGACGTGGGGCCGCGTCCACGCTGACAGGAGCCCCGGCCTCCTCAGTACCCGCGGGTAGGCTTCAGGACCATGTGGGGCTGCCTCCACGGTGACAGGAGCCCTGGCCTCCTCAGGACTCGCGGTGAGGCTTCCAGAGGATGTGGAGCCCCGTCCTCGCTGACAGGAGCCTGGTCTCCTCAGGACCCGCGGTGAGACTTCAGGAAGATGTGGGGCCGCGTCCTCCCTGACAGGAGCCCCGGCCTCCTTAGGACCCACGGTGAGTTTTCGGGATGACGTGGGGCTGTGTCCACGGGGACAGGAGCCCCAGCCTCCTCCGGACCTGCAGGGAGTTTTCGGGATGACGTGGGGCTGTGTCCACGGTGACAGGAGCCCCAGCCTCCTCCGAACCTGCAGGGAGTTTTCGGGATGACGTGGGGCCGCGTCCACGCTGACAGGAGCCCCGGCCTTCTCGGGACCCGTGGGTAGGCTTCAGTCCCATATGGGGCCGTGTCCATGGTGACAGGAGCCTGGCCTCCTCAGGACCCGCGGGGAGGCTTCTGGAGGATGTGAGGCATAGTCCACAGTGACAGGACCCCTCTCGTCCTCAGGACCCGCTGTCTATGACTCAGGAACACATGGGGCCACGTCCGCCAAGACAGGAGTCCGGCTTCCTCAGGACCCGCTGGAGGACCCTGGAGGCGCTGTTCAGAGTCACATCCACCTCAGCAGGGCTACTCAGAACGACAAGGTAAGTGAATGGGGAGAATTGAGATAGGGTTAGGGTTTAGGGTGAGCAATAGGTGGTTAAGGTTAGCTTAGATGATATGGATTAGTGATCACGGTTATGCGTACGAGTTACTGGTGAGGGTGAGGGATGGGGTAAGGGTCAAGAGGTAGGAGTTAAAGTAAGGTATTAGGGACTAGGAAATTGACTTAGGGTCTGGATTAGGGTAATGTTACAGATAGGTTATAGGGTTTAGGGTTAGGAAATAGAGGGAGGGAATACGGTTAGAGATAGAGTGGGGGATGGGGCTAGAGTTTAGGGTAAGGGGTGAAGGCAGGGTGAGGGTTATGGGTTAGGGTTTGGGCTAGGAGTTTGGGCTAGGTTTAGGGTACGGGTTAGGTGTTAGGGTACGGGTTAGGGATTAGGGTACAGGTTATGGTTAGGGTTAGGGTTAGGGGTTAGGGGTTAGGGTTAGGGCACGGGTTAGGGTATGGGTTAGGGTAAGAGTGGTTAGGGTTAGGGTTAGGGTACGGAATAGGGTTAGGGTACGGGTTAGGGGTTAGGGTTAGGGTAGGGTTAGGGTGCGGGTTAGGGTTATTGTTAGGGTTAGGGGTTAGGGGTTAGGGTTAGGGTTAGGTTTAGCGTTAGGGTTAGGGGTTAGGGTTAGGGTTTGGGTTAGGGTACAGGTTAGGGTTAGGTTACGGGTAGGGTATGGGTTAGGGTTAGGGTTAGGTTAAGGGTATGGTTTAGGTTTAGGGTTAGGGTACTGGTCAGGGTTTGGGTTAGGGTACGGGTTAGGGTAAGTGTACTGGTTAGGGTTAGGGTTAAGGTTAGGTTTTGGGATAGGGTTAGGGTTAGGGTACGGGTTAGGGTTTGGGTTAGGGGTTTCGGTTAGGGTTAGGGTTACGGTACGGGTTAGTGTTAGGGTACGGGTTACTTTTAGGGTAAGTGTTAGGGTATAGGTTAGGGTTAGGGTATGGGTTAGAGTTAGGATTAGGGTTAGGGTAAGTTTACAAGTTAGGGTTAGGGTTACGGTTAGGGTACGGGTTAGGGTTGGGTACAGGATAGGGTTAGGGTAGGGTTCGGGTTAGGGTTAGGTTAGGGTTAGTGTACGGGTTAGGGTTAGGGTACAGTTAGGGTAGGGTTAGGGTTAGGATTAGGGTTAGGGTACGGTTACGGGTTAGGATTAGCGTTACGGTTAGGGTACGGGTTAGGGTTGGGTAGGTGTTAGGGTTACAGTTAGGGTTCGGGTTAGGATTAGGGTAGGGTTTCGGATTAGGGTTAGGGTTAGGGTTACGGTACAGGTTAGGGTTAGGGTTAGGGTACAGGTTAGGTTATGGGTTGGGTAAGGTTTAGGTTACTGGTTAGGGTTAGGGTTATGTTTATGGTTTGGGTTACAGTGAGGGTTTGGGTTAGGGTACGGGTTAGGTTTAGGATTAGGTTTAGGGGTTGGTTTAGGGTTAGGGTTAGGGTAATAATAGGGTAATATTAGGTATAATAACCTAATAACCCTATTAGGTTAGGTACAGGTTAGGGTTAGGGTACAGTTAGGGTACCGGTTAGGGTTAGCGTTAGGTTTATTGTTAGCGTAGGTAA